>NW_022904279.1:1848-7899 GCF_012274545.1 Fukomys damarensis | reverse complement strand
AAATAAGTTAAAGAAAGAAGAAAATTCCTTTCAGGAGGAAAGACTTCCTCCCACCTGTTGCAACCTTCAGCAGAATATTTACAACCAAGGCCAGTGAGGAGAACGATAACTAAATATCATCATGTATGGTGGGAGGTTGCCTGTCAGTCAAACTACGGTCCCTGCAGGGCTTAATGAACTTCGAGCTGAGCATCCCTGTCCTCATCTTTAGAACAAGGGTGGTCGTGTCATGATTTTAGTCAGTGGGGCTAAAGACTGCACACCTGTGTAGTGATTGAGGGGTCAGTGGAGGAGCAGAGACCCTGCACCATGCACCAGGGAGAGCAGAGCATCAGATGGACAGAGCCAGAATCCCCTGAGGCCAGGCTCTGTCTCCCCTTCACTGCCTCCCTAAGTGTGCTCCAATCTTCAGGGAGGCAGAGCTGCAGGCACCGAGACAGACTCCAGGTTGTGTGGTTTAAAAGTGGACACTGCGGGAGGACTCTGCTTCACATGCATCTCTCCACACAGGAGACGGACTTAGGTCAGGAGTGAAGCATTCAGAAAAGTTCTGAAGGCTTTCTGTTGTCACACTCTTTGCAAATAGAATAAAGAAAATATATGCATTGACTTGCTTAATGGAAATACTGCCCAAGTTATAAAGATCTGAAAGAAAATCATTCAATTGGTGCTGTCAAACCATGCCTGGATTTTGACCCTTCCCTCTGTGCTTGTTTGTTTAGACCGCATTTGACATTTGGTGGTGCAGAGGAGGTCGAGTAGGAGCCTGGAGACTGAGACACAGCAGGGCCTTGGCGGACCTGGAGCTGCTGTGGAGACGCTGCCGCACTGGCCTCATGCTCTCTCCATGGGCTCAACTCGGCAGTAGGAGGAAATACTCTCTGTAATATTTTCTTGGTAGGAAATTACATAGAAGTGTATGGAGGTTCATTTCGCATAAACAAAAGTTACATATTTTAAATTATTCTGTGTTGATATATATATTTGGTCACCACATGGAACACAGTCTTTTCAGCAAGTGGTCATTGTGGAGTGGTCACCTGGTCCTAACTGTATATGTGGTAACCACACCGCAGTCACTCTGGTGCTCATGATGTTTGACATCTACTGCTCACTTACTAGGTTATAAAATCCAAACCCTTGATCTCCCTCCTCTCTGGCTGTACATCAGTGTCCTTTGTCCACCAGCTCCCAGCCCCACCTCTGCACCAGTGCTGGTCACCACCACTCTGCTCTCTGCTTCAACCAGGTCAACATTTTCAGGTTCCAAATTCCAGTGAGACTATGCTTAGTTTTCTCCCCTCCCTGTTGTTAGAATGGCTGAGGAAGAAGACACAGATAAAAGTTGTGGGCAGTTGTGTGCAGAGGGAAGCCAGATACACAATGGTGAGGTATACAGCAGTGGAGCCACTGGGTGGACTCTTGAATAAGCTCTCTGTAAAAATAACATTGGAAGAATTTGGCTCAGTCAGGTCACCATTTGCCGCACTGGCCTCATGCTCTCTCCATGGGCTCAACTCGGAGCAGGAGGAAATACTCTCTGTAATATTTTCTTGGTAGGAAATTACATAGAAGTGTATGGAGGTTCATTTCGCATAAACAAAAGTTACATATTTTAAATTATTTTGTGTTGATATATATATTTGGTCACCACATGGAACACAGTCTTTTTCAGCAAGTGGTCATTGTGGAGTGGTCACCTGGTCCTAACTGTATATGTGGTAACCACACCACAGTCACTCTGGTGCTCATGATGTTTGACATCTACTGCTCACTGACTAGGTTATAAAATCCAAACCCTTGATCTCCCTCCTCTCTGGCTGTACATCAGTGTCCTTTGTCCACCAGCTCCCAGCCCCACCTCTGCACCAGTGCTGGTCACCACCACTCTGCTCTCTGCTTCAACCAGGTCAACATTTTCAGGTTCCAAATTCCAGTGAGACTATGCTTAGTTTTCTCCCCTCCCTGTTGTTAGAATGGCTGAGGAAGAAGACAAAGATAAAAGTTGTGGGCAGTTGTGTGCAGAGGGAAGCCAGATACACAATGGTGAGGTATACAGCAGTGGAGCCACTGGGTGGACTCTTGAATAAACTCTGTAAAAATAACATTGGAAGAATTTGGCTCAGTCAGGTCACCATATTTGTTTTTTGGTTGCAGGGAAGGAACTTGGGATCCTGTGTACCACCGAGCTAAATCCCCAGCCCTCCAAATTTTGAGAATAGTCAAAAATATTCTTTTTAAAAGTCAGGAGTGAATGAAATATTTACCTGGCTTCCCTTGCTGCCATCACGTCAGACTTGTTAACACCAGATGATCCTGTGTCCAGAGGCGCCCGCCCCACCCGTTCCTCAGGCAGATCTGCTTGACTGACCTCTAGGGTTTGAGACCCTCATCCTCAAGCCCGAAGCTCCTTGCTCACCACCTCGTCACACCCAGCCCATCCCCGATGTGACCCTACCCGTCCCTCTTCCTCTCCCAACCTCCCCGTCTCCGCTGCTTGCTCTCCACTCCAGCCTGGTCCTCTGCACCTCTGCTTCTCCCTCTGGCTCCCACCTGACCTGTGGAGGGTGCTTGTCCTGCGAGCCCTGCGCCAGCCTGGGCTCCTCTGGGAATCTGCCCCAGCCTCCCCGTCTCTGTCTCCACATGGTACTGTGAATTCTGACTCCATGGAGGTCACTGTCTTCCCTGCCTTTCGCCTGAGAGCACTTTGGGAGTTTGATCTGAGCTCAACTTTCCTGCCTCCCAGCACCATGCTTTAGCCTGCAGCAGCTATTTAATAAATGTGTCAATCAATGTCTAGATTCACTGGGGCCATTTATTCACTTGTCACACAAACCACGTTCTATTTTTCTTCTCCCATCTGACCTAACCCTCTAAACCTTGGTAAAATTTTTACTTCTCCAGCTGTTGTTCTCTACTGTTTTTTAAGACACCAGGGATCATTTTCTAGTGTTTTGTCTAGCTTCAATTCCAATGTTTCACACACACTCAGGCACAGTGTGTGCTGCAATGACTATGATATCATATGTGGTGACCTGGCTGAGTAGATGAGGTCTGAGAAGGGAGTCTCTCTAATGATATCATTTAGCTCACACAACTTAAACTCATGTGACCAGGAGTAGCCACCCTCATGAGTTAAGTGAGAGGGTCTTACCTGGGGAACTAGCTAGAGGACAAAAGAGAGTGAGAAACCAGTCTAGCAACTGGAGCTGACCCACCTTGAGGTGAAGGAGGAAGAGACACCTGGGTAAGAGGCCAGTGATGAACAGTTGGGCTGGCTCTAGTGGGGAAGCTCCTCTTCAGAACCCAGCCTTCATGGAGAGCGAGGTGGGAGTGATCAGAACCCAGGCAGGAGAGAGAGTGATGAGAAGGGGGGTCCTGAGGGTGCCTGGCTCGGCTCCTCTGAGACCTGAGCTAGTGCAGGGAGACCATTAACTCGGGGCCTCCTGTGTAGAGATGAACACTACAGGGATTTCACTTTTCTGATTTGTTTGTCTTTAGAATCCTGTTGCTTGTGCAATGATGACAAGACAGTGAAACAATAAACTTACCATACAGATGGAGGGATACAGAGTCTATAGCCACATCATGCCATTTCCATGGCTTTATGAGAAATTATGCACCAGACAGAGTGATGCCTCCCTATGGGAATTTTTATCTAAAACTTATATAGTTAATTATGTTTGAATCAGTGCACTTTATGTGAAATCACAGCACTGTAGGAAATGCAGGAGCTCTTTGGCTGGTTAGATGTTTATTTTCCTTACAGGAGACAACTTCATGGTGTGTTACAAGATACTGCATGTGTCCATGATGTTTTCTTGAACTGTGCTTCCTTCCCCTTGTGAACTTGGACCCATAGCTGGCATCAGTCTTTCCCCATAAATCTGGGTGTTTGCGTCCTGAACAAGAAATTGAGCATGGCACACAGCAGTAGTAAGGAAAATTTTGCTGGATTTAATCTGAGATTTGTCAATGTTGGAACTGGCAGACTGACTTGGCCCCCTGTTGGTGATTCCTACCTGGATTTAGGTCTACCCTAGATACCTACAGCAGGGTGGGTTGGAGCCACCAGTCCTGTTCACGTGTCGAGATGCTCACTAGGAGGTTGCAGTGCTGTTATAAAAAGTGCTTTGTAACATAGGTAGACAAGTGCAAGGGTGATTGGGGAGTGTTGGGCCAGGTTCATCTCTTGGATTTGTCTGAGTCCTTGACTGTCTATACCTCTTTTGTTCTTCAACTAGTGGTTCTCTGTTGTGTCCTTCAAGATATGGGAGTTTATTCATTGGCTGACTCTGGGGAGCATTGAATCCTTCATGATGGAATTCATTTTTCTGAATAGAAGGTCTGAGTTTTACCAACTTCCTTGAGTTTGATTTATGCTACTGTCAGCTTTGCATTAATCTTGCATCTGAGCAGGTGATTTGTGACTCCCTTTGAACTATGTTTATCTGGGAACATGTTGGTCCTGATATTTTTGTTGTGTTATCTCTGTAATCTCATCCAGGGCTATTTGTTTTCTTGTGTTTCTGTGTTTCTTCTGTTTTTATGGGTGTATTGAGGGTTTGCAGCATGAAAGAGGTTATGCATGTGGAATTTCGTGCTGTGGCTTTCTTCTCCCAGGTATTGCTCAAATAATAAAGAGTTCAATATTTATTATGCTCATCTAGTAAAGTTACCAGTGAACACAGAAGCACAGAGAGTATTCCAATGACTTACTGTTAAGATGGCTGTTAGTTAATTGTCTCAATTTTAAGGAGAATGGTTAATGAAAAGAGGCTGATAGTGTGTAACTCTGGTCTTGGTATAATTTAGAATGTTTGGTGAATTATAGTTTTTGGAATTAAGACTCCCCAGGTGGAGCTAGCTTACAATAATGAAGTGGGAAGGTATCAATACATACAATTTTTTTCTAAAATTATTTGTATGTCTCCAGTTTCTAAATTCCCTAGGCTCTAGAACCCAATGTAGAAAGAGCCCTGCTCCCCATAGGCACTTTTCCAAGATGTTTCTGTGCCTGACTGGTGTCCGGTAGGAGGCCATGCAGCACGAATGAGGAGCCACCATGACTGTGTCTGGAGCAGACAGTTTTCTGTTCTCCTCAGAGATTTCCATCCCCAGCCAAGGCAGAGGACTCTTTGCTTCCATGCTTCTTCCTGCTGAGTCTCACTCGCCCTAGATGCAGGAAGAGAAACAGCTGCTTCTTGTGACTTCAGTCACTTTGGAGGACAGTTCTGGAAGGGCAGGGCCTCCACCAGAAATCCCAGTGCAATGCTTAATTTCATAGAAGTGTATCACTTAATTAAATGTTGCAAATGATTTTTGAAAAGCCATCAGGGAATCAGTGAGGACTGGGGCACCCACAGCACCACCTATGAACCTCCACCTGCCTCTGCAATCCTGGCTGCGCCTGTGCCTGGATCCACACTGCAGAGACACAGGGGGTGCTGAAAGGCCATTGCTGTGAGCTCCAGAAGATAGAGCATAAATAAAGAAACATAAGAGGGCCATACTCCATATTCACTTCTAAGTCACCATCCCAAAGGGTAAAGTTACTATGTTGAACATTTTATTCACTATAAACATGTTTTGGGCCAGTCCCCCATTTTGATTTTTTCACATGGTTAAAGATGATACATTAATAACTATCACAAATTCTCATTTTCTAAGTTGTTCTTGATTCTATTATTGTTGCTAATTATATTGCTTGGACTACTGTTGTGGTTTATCTAATTAGTTATCCTTACTGCTATAATGAAAATGAGATTACCCCAGAGTCATTGGAGACTCTAAACCCAAAGAAAAGGTGTATCTGGAAGACATTTCTGAGTAGCAATCATTCATTAAGGTTTCTAAGTACAAGCAACAAAGATAGTTATAATAAGCAATATTGAGCACCAACCCAGGAATTAAACCTAGGACTGTACCAACAACAATAAGAGAAATGAAAAGACACTTAAGCAAGACACAAACCCAGTCTTCCAGCTTATCAAAGGCAAATTCTGGGAGAAATAAGGTGGAAAAGTCTGATAATCAACCACCTGGACACCC
>NW_022904279.1:0-1675 GCF_012274545.1 Fukomys damarensis | reverse complement strand
GGGGGCCAGGGGCCATGGATGTTTAGCATAGGAAAGAAATGGAAACTAAGAATGCCCAACATAGGAATGCAAAGGAATCCATGAAACAGATTCAAACTCATATCCAGGAGATTACAAACTTCATTGAACTGGGGATTTTAGAGATGATGAGCAACATAACACATATGATTAGTGTCTATATAAGAGAAACAGATAAAAAATAGGTGACTTAAGGACCATGATGGGGGCCATGGATGTTTAGCATAGGAAAGAAATGGAAACTAAGAATGCCCAACATAGGAATGCAAAGGAATCCATGAAACAGATTCAAACTCATATCCAGGAGATTACAAACTTCATTGAAAGTTGATCTGGGGATTTAGTTCAATGGTTCCATCGCCTGCCTCACAAGCTCAAGGCAGTGAGTCCAACCCCCATGAATAGAGAGATAACTTAAAAATACTAAAGGACCATGACAAATCAATCCAATAGCTCCTAGGTGACACAAAGAAGAATAATGTAAGATTGATAGAGTCCATGTAAAAGCAGAAGAAAATACAGACAACTTAAAAGAAACTGTTCACTGAATTAATGACAGAAAACTTCCCACAGTGAGCAAAAGAAGTTGACAGACAGGTAAGTGTGGCACATAGGACTCCAATTAGTCATGATAAAAAAATCTATACCTAGATATATAATAGTCAAGATCCCAGAAACACAACAAAAGAACAAAATACTACAAGCAATTAAAGAAACAAATCACATGCAAAGGAAAGCCCATCAAAATCACAGCAGACTCTTCAACAGAAACCCTTCAGTCAAGGAGAGCCTCGAGTGAGGTATTTCAAGCATTAAAAGAAAACAACTTCCAAAGTAGACTTATGTATCTTGCAAAGCTCTCTTTCAAAATTTATGTAAAAATGAGATACTTCCACAACAAAGAACACCTGAGAAACTTCGTGAATAACAAACCAGCACCCCAAACAAATTTTAAAAATATCCTAGAAAAAGACAATGAAGATCACAACTGCATGAGCCCCAACAGAGCAAATGCAAAATATTTCATCAGGCAAGGCAAGAGATTAAAGGGAGGTGGGAAAATAAAAAGAGCCAACAACAGGAAAATAACGTGACAATGATGAGTCAATACCTATCAGCTATAAATATCAATATCAGTGGCTTCGATTTGCCAATCAGAAGAAGCAGACTGACAGAATGGATTAAGAAGCAGAATCCAACAATACGCTGTGTACAAGAGACGCACATAGTTCAAAATGAAACTTATAGACTGAAAGTGAAAGGATTGTAAAACAGTTCTACACGTGACAGGAACCCAGAAAAAAGCAGCGGAAGCTATACTATCTGCAGACATAGTACATTTCAAACCAAAACTAATTAAGAGAGACAAATAAGGTCACTACATCCTTGTAAAGGGAAGAATCCAACAGGAATATATGACAATCATAAATATATGTGCACCAAACACTAATGCCCCCAACTATATACAATAAATGCTAAGGACATGAAAAACCAAATAAGCACTAATCCAATTATAATGGGGAAACCTCAATACCCCACTATCACAAATAGACAGATCATCTAGACAAAAAATCAGCAATGAAATACTAGAACTGAAACTATCTTTTGAATGGACTTAATAAATGTCTACGGGGGTCCCATCCCACAGAATCAGAAC
>NW_022904278.1:0-803 GCF_012274545.1 Fukomys damarensis | reverse complement strand
GAGCCATGGATAGGAGGTCCAATGATCAACTCTTGTTAACTACTTAACTATACCAACCAAGAGGGATGTCCCCCAGTACCACCCATAGCAGAGAGCAACACCAGAGCTCACCCCAGCAAGCTCAGCTTTACCTGGAGACAAACTGCCTACCTTACATTCTCTGCCAAGCTCAGGATGGGAAGCAACTACTGCCCTCAAAGGTCTTTTCTGGCATCCAAGTCTAGGTGGATGGACACTGAATTTATTAAGAAATTAAACCAAGACCAAGGTGGATCTTCACTTTAAAAGATGATATGCAAGGGCTGGGAATTTAGCTCAGTGGTGCTGCCGCCTGCCTCGCAATTGCACCCGAGTTTGATCCCCAGTACAGAAAAAAAAAGATAATACGCAAACAGAACGACTAGTATTCTTTAAGCATAAATCTTATTTCTCTTGCTTTATACTACCTATAGACTTGCCCTGTCCAGTAAAGTATCCTCCAGTCTTAACCATATATGCTTAAATTAAACCAGAGTATTAAAAAGTTACTCAGACACATTTCAAGTACTCAGTAGTCACTGTGTATGGAGGCTGCTGTCAAGAGACAGACAACTGCCACCACAGCAGAAGGTTCAGAGAGCTGAGTACCTCTAAATAAGGGATTTTAGTTTTAACAGAAGAGCTGGTTTCATGAACACTGCTTTTTCAAAAAGTGATTATTATATTCAAAGACCGAAAGATGCATGTGTGTTGTCACCTACCTGCAAGAACCACTTTTGGAGATGTTTAAGACAGTCCCAGCTAGACAGCTGTTGATCTCTTTT
>NW_022904277.1:0-274 GCF_012274545.1 Fukomys damarensis | reverse complement strand
GCAACCTTCCCTTGTCTTTGCTGCTGCTGGTCATGGCAGCAACCTGCCTTATCTTCTTTCCTGCTGGCAATGTAGCTCACCCTGCAGTGGAAGTCTGTGGACAGCAGAAAGGATGTACCTGGGGCACGGTATATTTCTAAGAAAGAACATAGAAAATGCAATGCCTGTAACAATGATGATCAGGGATTCACCAGATGCTCTGTTGTGGGAAAGTGTTGAGTCCTCACTGCCAAGAACATCTTAGGCCTCTGGCCTGTCTCACTAGCTTCTCTCC
>NW_022904276.1:0-462 GCF_012274545.1 Fukomys damarensis | reverse complement strand
GGCACGGTCTCTCAAGAGTCTGCAGCTGGCCTGACCGTGTCCATATCTGCACCTAAGTTAACTGCCCTTGAGTGAGTGGTGAAAAGTGTAGCCTTACTCTGAAACACTTTGTTTCTTTCAAAGCTGGGAGCCGGAGAGTTAACCCCTATTTTATAGTGTTTTTCCATGCCTCTGTCCTTAAAGCTGGTGGCAAAAAAGCAACTCAACCTTTGTTGGAAAGGAAAAAGTAATTGGTGTTTTTTCCACACAGCAATTTATATTTCAAAACCTTCATGCCTTTGACAATCTGGTGCACCTTCATATGTGGCAAATATATTTCTTTTCACGGTCACTGAATGCCACAGTGAACTTATACCTGATTTGCTGTGACACAGAGTATGACAGAGGGACATGAAGGAGTCCTTCAGTGTGCTTGACCTTCCCACTTGGTCCAGGGCTTGGCTACTGTCCAGTCCATGTTCT
>NW_022904275.1:0-217 GCF_012274545.1 Fukomys damarensis | reverse complement strand
TAGGTAGGCAGGGCAGTGACCAACCATGGTCAGTTCTGTGCTGAACTTGTGAGAGAATAGGACTGAAAATCATTCAAGACATTTAACTAGAGGAAATGTATTACCTTTGGGAGAGTCATTTCCTTCCAGTGGTGTATTGCTCAGGATAGGCTGGGTCACAGCAGTTGAAAACAACAAAGGTCAACTGTAACTCTGACTCCATGACTGTGATCTGCAG
>NW_022904274.1:0-239 GCF_012274545.1 Fukomys damarensis | reverse complement strand
CAGAGATCCTCCTGCCTCAGCCTCCCAACTGCTGGGATTACAGGCGTGTGCCACCATGCCCGGCCCACACTTCCCTTTCCATAGATGAGGAAACCCCAGTCACAGAGCCCAGGATTAGCCCAAGGTAACAGAACAAACAGATGAGGCGTTGTGTTTGAATGCACCATTCCGGTGCCCAGTCTTCTCTCCCTTTTCTTCAGTGCTCTTCTTGTTTCCTCTGGGCTGGGGATTGAACCAGG
>NW_022904273.1:0-314 GCF_012274545.1 Fukomys damarensis | reverse complement strand
TGCAAGGAGAATGTAGATGAGACGAGTCATTTTATTTTCATGACTGTTTCACTTTGGGTGTGTGGATTCCTCTTTCTTTATTTGCCTTTGAATCGTGAAATAGTCTTTCTTATTGACGTTAGCTGTTGCAGCAATAACAACCTACAGAGCCCTCACTGCAGAGAAACTGTAGATCTTTGAGTTAAGAGCTCTGAAAGGCAAAGAGTTGGATTCTTATCCTAACTCCACCGATTGATTGTTTGGCTTCCCTGAGTCTTAGATATTTCATCTGTCAAGGAGGGATATTAATAATATCAACATCACAGTATCAAATG
>NW_022904272.1:0-550 GCF_012274545.1 Fukomys damarensis | reverse complement strand
TAATCCCAATACTAAGGAGGCTGAGACAGGAAGAGAGCAGTCTGGAAGCTAGGTGGGCAATACAGAAAGACTGACTCCAAACCAGAAAAACAGAAATAAAATAAAGTGCTTTTTACTAATGTATACAAAAGCGAGAGAGACAGAGCTGATTATGTTAAAATCATATGAAGGACTTGAGAGTAAAGTGAACAAGTTGAATTTATCAAAGTAGCAAACATGTCATTAAAAATGCAGCACTACCTTTTGTCTGTGTAGGACATGTTTAACCCACTTATTGTCATTAAATTGATTAGGATCTAATTGTTATAGAATTGAGGAGTTTAGTATACAATGATATACAACATTTTCATTTTATAATTTTGCTATCTGTAATTGTCAAACTTAGGTAAGTATTTCCATATAATCATAATCTTAAAATTAAAAATATAGGCTCTTCATGTGATAAATTAGTGATAATATGAATGAATTATTTCCTTATAAAGGACCAATTAATATATTTCTCTCTAAATCCCACTAGAGACTTAGGTTTCCCTGAGGCATTTATGAATTA
>NW_022904271.1:0-205 GCF_012274545.1 Fukomys damarensis | reverse complement strand
ATCGTCATGAGTGCTGATTTCCAAGTGTGACTATACCAGTGTGTGACTCCCACAGAAACTCATTGTTTACTGCTTGTTGTCCCTGAAAGGTCACAAATATACAGTGGCTGTTGGAATATAAATGTAATCTTCACTTTGCTCATGAACTGGGATACTTTTCCCTGAAACATCAGCCAGATACTGGGAGTTCCATAAGCCTGGAACA
>NW_022904270.1:0-236 GCF_012274545.1 Fukomys damarensis | reverse complement strand
TCCAAGTGCATTAAAGATCTAAATATTAAAACAGAAGCACTAAACTTGCTGGAAGATAAGTTAGGCAAAACTCTTGAAGACATTGGCAAGGGAAAAGGCTTTATGAACAAAAATCTTCAGTAGCATGGGAACTAGCAGAAAGAATCAACAACTGGGATCTCATCTCATCTTACTAAAAAGCTTCTGCACTGCAAGAGAAACTATCAACAGAACTAAGAGACAACCTACAATGTGGG
>NW_022904269.1:0-203 GCF_012274545.1 Fukomys damarensis | reverse complement strand
TTCATTATATCCTTTCTAAAATTTTACATTTAAAATAACTATGAATTATTTTATGGATTTTTTTCTTCTACTGAGTTTCTTTCTTAAAACTTCATAGATTATTTAGATTCATCTAAATGAAAACAATTTAATAAAATATTGTTTCCTCATATTTAAAGATAAATACAGAATGAAGGCTCTTAAATTGTTGTGGCCCATTTAGT
>NW_022904268.1:0-1085 GCF_012274545.1 Fukomys damarensis | reverse complement strand
TATTTAGTGTTAACTGTTATGATGAGTCATAAAGTAATTGTTGCAGCTATGAGTAAAAGATTAAGTTTTCTATATCTAAAACAATATGGTTTTCTTAAGATATTAAGACGCTCTTGGTTAAATTTACAAAACTAGAGTTAAAAGAAAAGGTTGTCTCTTTTACTAAAATAGTTTTTTGTGTCTTCTACGGTTAGGCTTTTGGTTACTAAAAGTGAACTTTAAGAATTAAAGAATATTTAAATGTTAATCTATAAAGCGTTTCCAATAATCAGATAATTGGTTAAAATAAATAATCATCATCTTAGTTTATGACATAACTTGTGAACATATATGTATATAGGTATATATTTAAAACCAAGATATGCTGTGAGTGTAAGCTGTAAAGTTAAGTTTATGGAGTTTAGAATACATAAGTTTATACATGCAAAGTAACTAATAGGTGCTTTCTTTTATATAATATGCATCTAGACCTTAGACATAATATGATCAAAATTTAACATCTGTTTAAGTTTGTTCCTAATATTTAAACTTGATCCACATCTACTGGCTTTGATTAAACCATTTTGTTATTATATGAAAAGATACACTTGTATTTTGCGTAGTACATCTATTTGAGTTAAGTTTCCTAAATTTTAAGAGCTCTACAGGTGTCCTCAATTCTTTTCAGAACAGTTACAACTCTATAACACCTGTTAAAGGAGTCTAAAATTTGCCTTAAATGTATAACAGATAATGTGAAATACAAAGAAAAGGTACAAAGGGGAAGAGGAAAGCAATAAATATGAGAAAAGGCAAAAACAGAATCAAAGTCTTTATAAATAAGGAGGAGTGTAGGGGTTGAAGGGAGGGCAGGGGAATGAGGAAAAAAATAAGAACCAAGATATATCATGTAAAGGTACGGATTTCGAATGATGACTGTCATATTGAATAACTAAAATGTACCAATAAACTTAATGAAAAGAAAAGAGAAATAAATACTAGATATAGAAAGAAGACTCTGATCACTACACTGACTCCTGCTGACACTCTCTAGCTACAGTTATAGCTAACTGTTAGGGCTCAATGAGGCTGCAAAGGTAAGGTGG
>NW_022904267.1:0-283 GCF_012274545.1 Fukomys damarensis | reverse complement strand
GAGAAAGTTGTTCTATACCTATTTTCTTTAGGGCTTTTATCATAAATAAATTTTACTGCATCCGTTGAGATGGTCACAAGATTTTTATCTTTGCTTGTCTTTATTTGCTGCATTACATTTATTGATTTTTTTTGCATCACTGGGGGTGAAGTCTACTTGATCATGTTGTATGATTTTTTTTGATGATTTGCTGCATTGTTTGCCAACTAAGGATTTTGATATATATGTTCATTCAAGAGATTGACCTGTAGTTTTGTTGTTGTTGTTATTGTTAGTTTGGTCT
>NW_022904266.1:0-219 GCF_012274545.1 Fukomys damarensis | reverse complement strand
ATTTCAAGTAACGTGCTCTGCAAATGTTCCCCAAGATAAGAAAACATTTCTAATAAATGTTAATTTAATAAATGAACAATGTCTTGCAATATAAGTAGTATGTGATTTCAAACATCATGTGATCACTACTGAGCCAATGATCCTCTCTTTCTCTGTCTGAGGGATTGTGCGTGACCATCTCCCAACAGCAAGAGGTTATGGAGGAGACCTCACCTGCAG
>NW_022904265.1:0-250 GCF_012274545.1 Fukomys damarensis | reverse complement strand
AAATGCTATTACGTCTTGGTGTGGAAAATGGAGATGCTAATTCAGCCTTATCCACAATTTTCCCGAGGAATGAATACCCTTATAAAGTGAATTGTGATTTTACTTTTTATTGAAAGATAAAATTGTTTGTAATAAGTCCTTAAATGATTTTTTTCACTTGCTGGTTTCATAAAGTATGAATGAAAGTGTATAAAACTGGGGAAACTGAGGTATTGAGCACTGAAACTCCTTTCATTAAAGACAACCTCTG
>NW_022904264.1:0-3703 GCF_012274545.1 Fukomys damarensis | reverse complement strand
GTCTCTGCCTCACAGGGATTGAAACAGTGTTGTGCGGCACTTTTAGCAGAGACGCCCTTCAGGCGTAAGAGAGTGCCTAGTAGCTCTGAGTGCACACAAGGCTCCAGAACTCTGTATACTTGGGGATAGGTTCACTTTGACGTTAGAAGAGAAACGAACTTTGCAGAGGGCTTCTGCGGTTTAAAGTGCAGTTTTCCGGGGAAACAGCTTCTCTCGCCGCTTAGCAGTTTAAAGCGAAATCGGTCAGTTGCATGAATGTGAAGTACTCCACAGAGAAAGGTGCTGCAACTCTGTGAGTTTCCTAGTGCAGTCCACCTCTTATTGGAGTACAACTGTATTCCTTTTTCTTTGTAGGTCTCTGCATTGCAGAGATTGAAACACTGTTGTGAGGCACTTTTAGCAGATACGCCCTTCAGGATTAAGAGAGTGCGTAGCAGCTCTGAGTGCACACAAGGCTCCAGAACTCTGCATACTCGGGGATAGGTTCACTTTGACTTTAGAACAGAAACGACCTTTGCAGAGGGCTTCTGCAGTTTAAAGTGCAGTTTTCCCGGGGAAACAGCTGCTCTCGCCACTTAGCCATTTAAAGCAAAAGCGGTCAGTTTCATGAATGTGAAGTACTCCACAGAGAAAGGTGCTGCAACTCTGTGAGTTTACCAGTGAAATCCACCTCTAATGTTGGGTGCAACTGTATTCCTTTGTGTATGTAGGTTTCTGCCTGACAGAGATTGAAACACTGTTGTGAGGCACTTTTAGCAGGGAAATCCTTCAGTCCTAAGAGAGTGCCTAGCGGCTTTGAGTGCACACAAGCCTCCAGAACTCTGTAAACTTGGGGATAGGTTCATTTTGACATTAGAACACAAACGCAATTTGCAGAGAGCTTCTGCTGTTGAAAGTGCAGTTTTCTCCGGGAAACAGCTTCTCTCGCCGCTTAGCCGTTTAAATCGAAAGCGGTCAGGTTCATGAATGTGAAGTACTCCACAGAGAAAGGTGCTGCAACTCTGTGAGTTTACCAGTGAAGTCCACTTCTTAGGGGGAGTACAACTGTAGTCCGTTTTGTTTGTAGGTCTCTGCCTGGCAGAGATTGAAACACTCTTGTGAGGCACTTTTAGCAACGAAGCCCTACAGGCCTAAGAGAGTGCCTAGCGGCTTTGAGTGCACACAAGCCTCCCGAACTCTGTATACTTGGGGAGAGGTTCAGTTTGACGTTAGAACACAAACGCAATTTGCAGAGAGCTTCTGCTGTTGAAAGTGCAGTTTTCTCCGGGAAACAGCTTCTCTCGCCGCTTAGCCGTTTAAATCGAAAGCGGTCAGGTTCATGAATGTGAAGTACTCCACAGAGAAAGGTGCTGCAACTCTGTGAGTTTACCAGTGAAGTCCACTTCTTAGGGGGAGTACAACTGTAGTCCGTTTTGTTTGTAGGTCTCTGCCTGGCAGAGATTGAAACACTCTTGTGAGGCACTTTTAGCAACGAAGCCCTACAGGCCTAAGAGAGTGCCTAGCGGCTTTGAGTGCACACAAGCCTCCCGAACTCTGTATACTTGGGGAGAGGTTCAGTTTGACGTTAGAACACAAACGCAATTTGCAGAGAGCTTCTGCTGTTGAAAGTGCAGTTTTCTCCGGGAAACAGCTTCTCTCGCCGCTTAGCCGTTTAAATCGAAAGCGGTCAGGTTCATGAATGTGAAGTACTCCACAGAGAAAGGTGCTGCAACTCTGTGAGTTTACCAGTGAAGTCCACTTCTTAGGGGGAGTACAACTGTAGTCCGTTTTGTTTGTAGGTCTCTGCCTGGCAGAGATTGAAACACTCTTGTGAGGCACTTTTAGCAACGAAGCCCTACAGGCCTAAGAGAGTGCCTAGCGGCTTTGAGTGCACACAAGCCTCCCGAACTCTGTATACTTGGGGAGAGGTTCAGTTTGACGTTAGAACACAAACGCAATTTGCAGAGAGCTTCTGCTGTTGAAAGTGCAGTTTTCTCCGGGAAACAGCTTCTCTCGCCGCTTAGCCGTTTAAATCGAAAGCGGTCAGGTTCATGAATGTGAAGTACTCCACAGAGAAAGGTGCTGCAACTCTGTGAGTTTACCAGTGAAGTCCACTTCTTAGGGGGAGTACAACTGTAGTCCGTTTTGTTTGTAGGTCTCTGCCTGGCAGAGATTGAAACACTGTTGTGAGGCACTTTTAGCAACGAAGCCCTACAGGCCTAAGAGAGTGTATAGCATCTCTGAGTACACACCAGCCTCCAGAACTCTGTATACTTGGGGATAGGTTCAGTTTGACGTTAGAAAACAAACGCACTTTGCTGAGGGCTTCTGCGGTTTAAAGTGCAGGTTTCCCCAGGAAACAGCTTCTCTCCGCGCTTAGCCGTTTAAAGCAAAAGCGTTCAGTTTCATGAATGTGAAGTGCTCCACAGAGAAAGGTGCTGCAACTCTGTGAGTTTAACAGTGAAGTCCACCTCTTATGTGGAGCACAACTCTATTCCTTTTTGTTTGTAGGTCTCTGCCTGGCAGAGAGTGAAACATTGTCGTGAGGCACTTTTAGCAGAGAAGCCCTTTAGGACTAAGAGAGTGCCTAGCAGCTCTAAGTGCACACAAGGCTCCAGAACTCTGTATACTCGGGGATAGGTTCAGATTGACGTTAGAACACAAACGCACTCTGCAGAGTGCTTCTGCGGTTTAAAGTGCAGGTTGCAGCGGGAAACAGCTTCTCTCGCCGCTTAGCCATTTAAAGCGAAAGCGGTTAGTTTCCTGAATGTGAAGTACTCCACAGAGAAAGGTGCTGCAACTCTGTGAGTTTACCAGTGAAGTCCACCTGATATGTGGAGCAAAACAGTATTCCTTTTTCTTTGTAGGTCTCTGCCTGTAAGAGATTGAGACACAGTTGTGAGACACTTTTAGCAGAGAAGCCCTTCAGGCCTAAGAGACTGCCTAGCAGCTCTGAGTGCACACAAGCCTCCAGAACTCTGCATACTTGGGGATAGGTTCAGATTGACGTTAGAACACAAGCGCACTCTGCAGAGGGCTTCTACGGTTTAAAGTGCAGTTTGCCCCGGTAAACAGCTTCTCTCACCGCTTAGCGGTTTAAAGCAAAAGCGGTCAGTTTCATGAATGTGAAGTGCTCCACAGAGAAAGGTGCTGCAACTCTGTGAGTTTCCCAGTGAAATCCACCTCTTATGTGAAGCACAACTGTATTCCTTTTTGTTTGTAGGTCTCTGCCTGGCAGAGATTGAAACACTGTTGTGAGGCACTTTTAGCAGAGAAGCCCTTCAGGCCTAAGAGAGTACCTAGCAGCTCTGAGTGCACACAAGCCTACAGAACTCTGTATACTTGGGGATAGGTTCAGATTGACGTTAGAACACAAACGCACTCTGCAGAGGGCTTCTGCGGTTTAAAGTGCAGTTTGCCCCGGGAAACAGCTTCTCTCGCCGCTTTGCAGTTTAAAGCGAAATCGGTCAGTTTCATGAATGTGAAGTACTCCACAGAGAAAGGTGCTGCAACTCTGTGAGTTTACCGGTGAAGTCCACGTCTTATGTGGAGCACAGCTGTATTCCTTTTTGTTTGTAGGTCTCTCCCTGGCAGAGATTGAAACACTGTTGTGAGGCACTTTTAGCAGAGAAGCCTTCAGGCCTAAGAGGGTCTGCAGCAGCTCTGAGTGCACACAAGCCTTCAGAATTGTGTATACTTGGGGATAGATTCAGTTTAACATTAG
>NW_022904263.1:0-572 GCF_012274545.1 Fukomys damarensis | reverse complement strand
TGTTAGGGAAGAGCAAGTCATGTGTAGGGAGGGTGCCAGCAACCTAGAAGACTAATATCTTAAATTCATCCTTCTATTTTGGGGTGCAAAGTGGAGTATTGCATGAGGATCAGATGTGGGGCTACATGCAGAAATCAGTTTCTCCAGAATGTTGATCTATATAGTCTGGCCCCGCATTAGCTGGTGAAGTCCTTGTGACAGTACTTTTTTTTTTATCTTTAGGACAAGACATTCCAGTTTCTGATCAGATTTGTGATTAACAATTTGTTCCAGGAATCAGTGCAGAATGATCACAGGAATGCAGGATGATGTCAATAGTCTCAGAATGAGACAGGGAACAAAAATTAAACAAGATAGAATCATTAATGGCAACAGCCTGTTATACTTTCATCCTCACTCCTGTTTAGCTGCCTACCCAAAGGCACTACGTGATATGTCTGAAATATGTCCAGGCATATGGTATGAGTGTGCAATGTCTCATATGGTTTTATTCTGCCTATTCTGTGCTACATTAATGACAGTGATCTATAACTCTCTCTGTTTCTTAGACATACTAGATTTTAAAAACTCTG
>NW_022904262.1:0-223 GCF_012274545.1 Fukomys damarensis | reverse complement strand
AAACACATTTTCTTTATCCTGTTTTCAGTTGATGGGCATTTGGGCTGTTTCCAAGTTTTAGCTATTACGATGTGTGCTGTTATGAACATGGGTGCACATATATCACTGTGATATGATTCTTTTAATTATTTTGGGAAGATACCCAGCAGGGGAATAGCTTGGTCAAATTGGACCTGTAACCCTAGTTCTTTGAGCTATCTCCATACTGATTTCCATAGTGGTT
>NW_022904261.1:0-200 GCF_012274545.1 Fukomys damarensis | reverse complement strand
GACTGCGTAGAGGTGTGCAAGAGGGCCTGAGGCAGAGCACTTTGTCTAGAGTGAAGGACAACATAGGCGGACCAGGACCAGTCCCACGCGATACCATTCACACCATCTTTGGAGTGTAAACACCAGAAACTGATGTTAGAAAAGTGATCCCAGTGCCACTGAGGAGACACAGAAGTCTGCTTCAGACCACAGACCTTCCC
>NW_022904260.1:0-1364 GCF_012274545.1 Fukomys damarensis | reverse complement strand
AAAAAAAAAAAAAACCTATGAAGACCCCTGTCATGTCTACCAATAAACCATGGCTACCTTTGAGAAACATCTGTTGTTTAGTCTTGCAGGCCTAGACTGAAGAAAGAGGTAATAGGATCAACTCTCAGTTTCCCTAGAACTCATGGGTTTCCTGAGATGAAGACATTTAGTACCAAAGTCCTGGTAAAATGTGGTTTGTCAGTCACTTTAGACTGGCTGAATACAGACTAACTTACCCTGTACTAAGGAAGCATCTTAGCTTCATGAGGTTCCAACAAAAATTGTGGGTTTTAGGAGCCATGCACATGTTTCCAGCCAGTTTTTCCTTGTTCATATATCTGGTCAGTGGCACCTGGTGCCCTTTATCTTTAGACATGTAGTAGCAATCACTTGTTAGAATTTCTGTGCAAGTAACTAATGCCTTGTTGATAGTTTTGAGATTGGTAGAAAGAGTTCACCCTTTGACCAGGAATGTAGAACAAGGTAGAAGGGACACAGAGCAGGAACAGAGTTCACCTGTCATGGTGCTAATTTACTTACAAGTACAAGATCCAGGACTTTCATGATGCTTTCCAGAAATGAAAGGATCTGCTGAAAGAGAGTAGGATGCTCAGTTCTGCCTCTCTTTCTAGCCTCTTTTCATGGTCCTTTAACAGTCAGGCTTTTCTCACCTTTACAGAAGAATTCAAACTAATATTCTAGTGCTTCAGTTTGAGGAAGTGACTAGATTATGATTGCATAGTTAAGTTATTTGAGAAGCTTTTTAAAAATACACCAATGCCTTCTCCCTCTTCCCTACACTAACTCTATCAGGACATTCAGACTAGCAGCTCAGACTTTGGCATTTTAGAAGTGTTCCCTGAGATTATTCTAATGCACAGCAGAGTCCACCTTCTCTGGCATAGAGATTATTCACAAGGACAGACAGCTTGTGTATATGATTTATTTCTCTTAACATTATGGTTGCAAGGTGCATCCAACGTTTCTCCAAAACCCTCTTAACTCTTCGTCCACATATTTTTCATTATATTTCTCCACATTGACCGTATTTCTCCTCTCTTCACACAGAACATCTGTGTTCTCATCAGCAAGGCAGCATCTTCATCTTATAGCTGGGTGGAGAAAGCATAGCCAGGTGTCCAGGTGATCTGGCGCATTTTTAGCCTCTGAATTCAGAGTGCCTGAGAGCTGATCTCAATTTAATAACTCATAATTCACATATGATCCCTCCTTAAGTCTCGCAATGCTAAGGTGTCTTATGTCAGGCTATTTTTATCATGTCCACATACAGGTAAGTAGTGAGAAAAGCTAAGGCCATGATTGACGAAAGGTGTTTTAAGAGAGAAGGCAGCCAACCAGGAATG
>NW_022904259.1:0-206 GCF_012274545.1 Fukomys damarensis | reverse complement strand
TCCTGTTCTGACCAGGCCTCCTGCTGAGCTCCCAGAGCTCCATCTTTCTGTGATTCATTATAAATCCCTTGTGCAAAGATTGGACTCTTTTCTCTTCTAACTCCTCAGATCAACCTTTTCTAGCTCCGCCTTGTTCAGAAGCCAATTACTTCTCTCCTAGGCTTTTTTTTACCCAACCTCTATGTTTCTGGCCTGGATTATCATTA
>NW_022904258.1:0-259 GCF_012274545.1 Fukomys damarensis | reverse complement strand
TTTTATGGGCTAGTTGACACTTGCATAAATTTTTAAAAAGAAGTGTCTCTTTAAGTCCTTTGCACAGTTTTAATTGATTTTTTTGTTTTGTTTTGTTTTTTTGTGACAGGGTTTCGCTTTGCAGTTGAGACTGACCTGAAACTCACTGTGTAGCCCGGATTGGTCTCGAACTCACAGCGATCCTCCTGATTCAGCGTCCCGAGTGATGGGATTACAGGTATGTGCCACAATGCCCAGCTTAATTGAATTTTTATAGTTA
>NW_022904257.1:0-223 GCF_012274545.1 Fukomys damarensis | reverse complement strand
TTAGTATGCTAGGTTGAGTAGCACTTGTACGTGATTTTTTTCCTTACAATTGATATCAAACAGTTGATATTTAGTGGTTAAATATATGATTGCTAAATAAAATATTTTTTAAGTAGACAAGTAAAGTCTTTATGTTTTCTCATTTCCCCAGACTGTTTTGTTTTTTTAATGAAAATCATCGGGAAGTTTTCAAGAGATTATACGGAAGGATTATTAGGGAACT
>NW_022904256.1:0-212 GCF_012274545.1 Fukomys damarensis | reverse complement strand
AAATCTGTACAAGGTCCTGAGTTTGATCCCCAGGACTGGGAAGAAAAAGAAAAAGAAAAGAAACGAAAAAAATCTGTGTATCGCCTCTATTTTTATTTGTTGTTGTTAGAAATGATAACATAGCAGCTTTGTTTTATTTTGATCTTGTCAGCACTACAGGCACCACTCAAGCCTCTGCAGCCTCTGCCAACAGCCTCATGTGGCAAACTTCC
>NW_022904255.1:0-267 GCF_012274545.1 Fukomys damarensis | reverse complement strand
TTCAGGTTGCTTCCACCTTTGACTATTGTAGCACTGCTGTGAATGTGTGTGTAGATATCTGCTCAAACCCTTGCTTTTCATTCTTTATTCTTTTGGGTATAAACCTAGAAGCCAAATTTCTGAATGCTATAGTAATTGAATGTTTAATTTATTGAGTAACAACCGTAATCTTTTTCCATAACAACTGTCTCACTTTAAATGCTTCCAACAATGCACAAGCATTCCGCATTTGTTGAGCATCTTTTCATGTGCTTATTGGCCTTTTAT
>NW_022904254.1:0-1688 GCF_012274545.1 Fukomys damarensis | reverse complement strand
TCTGGACACCCATTTGTGACATCCCTTTGAATATAGTTGGAAAAACGCAAAGATACTGAACATTTTAAGCCCTGCATTTTTTCGTGATAGTATTGCAACTTTGTGGCTTTAATTTCTTATGTTTTCATAATGCAATGCTCGTGAAATAGACAAGGAATCTTAAAATTGAGTATAAGTTTTCCATTTGGAAGATGAAAATTCCTGAAAATACATGATCCTGGGCAATTCACAACAGTGTGAAAGTAACTGATCGTTGGAGTGTGTGTCAATATGGTCAAAAGTATCATTTGTTTGTTGTGTGTATTTCACTCCAAAAATGAAAGGCAAATCGATATTTTAAGATTATATACAAATGACAGAAGTGATTAGGACTAACCAGCTTTGCCTGAGTAGGTGAAGAAACGGAAACCTCTTGTGGACACATTGTTTTCTCTCCCAGTTTCACTGGTGATAGGAAGTCCTAAGAGACAGGGAAGGCAGGGACCAATTTGGCTAATTATGAGTTCTGTGCACTGAGCCTCCAAGGTCTGAGAAAAGTCAATAATCAACCTCCAGTCCTTTAGGGACTCCAGGGCTGTGAGCGTCCTGCCTGTGTCCCAGGCTCTTGCTGTCTCTGCCGGGAAGATCCTATGTGAATTTGTGTTAATTTTATTCCCAAGGATAGAGCCCAAGGCTTCATCTGGCAGCACACATAGGGGCAATCTTTGGATCTGTTCCTCTTAACTACGACCCAGTAGAGAAACAGCATCATCCAGTAAGTGCAAGAGGATCTCACTAATATGGGAAAGATGCTTGAAAATAATGTTTCCTCGTCGTGATGAGAAACATGACAGTTTGGAGAGCCAGGTGGGATGACACAAATACGAAAAAGAGCAAAAAGGGATGGAATTTGTGGGTTTGGGGGTGTAGTGGGGAAAGCAGGGCTGTGATGTCAAATTTGCTTTCTACAGACCCTGTTTCCACTTCCGTTGATGCTGCACCCAAGATGCAGAAGAGGACAGTGAGTATACCCTCAGGTGCTGGTTTTAAGGGCTTCTTCTATTTCTGGCATGGAGCAATTTTTTCTATATGTCTTTACTTCACGTGCTTTTTCTTACTGTAGTTATAAGTGCCCACATTGCTACTGCTTACAGAAAATAGAAGAGCCTGTCATTTCAACGGAACCTGCCTTAGGCGGTCAGGCAAACATTTTAAAATGAATCAGTTGATTTGCATCGTTTCATTACAAACGCGGGGCGTCCCTGAGCGGTGATTCCGGCAGTTTGCCCTCTCAAAGGGAACAAACATTTTGTTTCCCTGTCACTCCAGCAGAGGGCCCTTGCTCGCTGTGCCCTTACTTTTGGGAGTCCCAGAAAGCTCATATGGTAGAGCTACAGACGACATCCACTGTTACTGCCCCCACCGTAGACAGATTTAGAGGACAGGCGAAGACCTCAGAGAGCACACCCTTGATAACCCAGTAGGGACTGCGGCAGGACCTTCTTCAGCTTCCTGCACCCTGCGTGCAATTATTTCACAGTCTCAAATGAGGAAATGTCAAGTCTTGCTTTCCTTTCCCCTTAAGAAATACCGGGTAGCGCACGCCTGTAATCCCAGCACTCGGGAGGCTGAGGCAGGAGGACCTATGTGAGTTTGAGACCAACCTGGACTCCATAGTGAGTTCCAGGTCAGTCTCAACTACATAGTGA
>NW_022904253.1:0-229 GCF_012274545.1 Fukomys damarensis | reverse complement strand
TGGGATGGTGGCTGTGGGTGAGAGGAGCTATCACGGTCAGAGGAAACCCTGGGGTGGACCAGGCGTGCTGCCGCAGACCCTGGCACACGTGAACGCCTAGGCACACTCTTCAGTTTCCCATTGAATGTTTTTTTTCTGAATCTGGATTTGTCCCTGAGGAAAACCTCCTTGTCCTGCATTTTGAGGAAGGGGCAGTGAGCATGTCTACCCTGGGAAGGACAGAATCCAG
>NW_022904252.1:0-384 GCF_012274545.1 Fukomys damarensis | reverse complement strand
TTTAACCTCTGAATAAAACAAAAAAGCCAGCATCTATACAATAGTTTATTTGAAAATCACTTTATGTTGTTGTTTTTTGTTCCTTTTGTTGCTGTGTTTTTCTTGTTTGTTTGTTTTGTTTTTGGTACTGAGGATTGAATCCAGTGCCTTTACAAGGGGCTACATTCCCAGCTCTTTTAAAATTTTGAAGCAGGGCCTCACTATTCACTAGGTGCTCAGGATGGGCTTGAGCTTGTATTGCTCCTGCCTCAGCCTTCCATGCTGCTAGGATTACATGTGTGTACCACGTAACCACACCCCACTAAAGTTTTTGTTGTGGTTTGTTATGTTTGTTTTCTGAGAAAAGGTCTCACTTTGTAGTATAGGGTGCTTTGAACTCAGATT
>NW_022904251.1:0-200 GCF_012274545.1 Fukomys damarensis | reverse complement strand
AGCAGAAGGGAGGCACAGGCTCCCTCTCTTCTAGAGCGCTCACACGGTGCTCAGTTCTCCCAGCAACAATGTATGGCAGCACATACAAAATATCGCCAGCCAGGGATGTTCCCCTGAACCTCACTGCCCAGAGTTTCTCCTTGGGGTCAGTCACATGAGTGCCCAGCATGTGTCTGACTGACCTTAAGCGCTCAGTCTGA
>NW_022904250.1:0-739 GCF_012274545.1 Fukomys damarensis | reverse complement strand
GGATAGTAAGCTATACCATCTAAGTTTGTGTGAGTGTACTCCGTGGTGTTCATACAGCAATATCAGCCAAAGATACATTTTTCAGAGTATACTGCTGTTAAGAAGCAATGTATGACTGTAATTTAAAGAGGCAACAGCAGGGCAAGTAAACCAAGTGTGGAATTCTGGGCATTGAGCCTGTCACGACTACACAGACTATTCATCTATGATGCCAGCCCTAGCCCTGACAGATAAGGACTGCACCCTGGGAGCCAGGCAAGCCATGTGCTGAGGGCAGAGGAGGAACTATGGCCCAGAAATGTCATGGAGACAGGACGGTGAAGCTTGAGCACAGACATGGAGTGGGCTTGCGAACACGGAATGTGGATCTCGCCCAGTGCCATCTAATCCTCTAATCAACAAACTGAGTATAGCGTGGGTTGGAGGGTGAAGAGACAAAGGCTGAAATAAAAGAAGGCTGCGAAGCGCTGGAAGGCATGAGTCAAATATTCTTGCTGGAGAGAGACTTGTAGAGAGCTGTGGCTGGGAGGCATGATGGAGGAAACCAGGGAAAGACAGGCGAAGTAAACGCCACATCCGGAGAATGGTCAATATATATTTGCTTAGGGGTGTAAACAGCACCCCTATTTTATGGCGGAGCAGCAACACAAGCTTCAGCTTCAGGCAGAGCAACAAAGGAATGTAACGCGTGGAGATTTCCAGGAACGCCGACTCCCGCCGACTCCCCGAGGGCGTGTCC
>NW_022904249.1:0-208 GCF_012274545.1 Fukomys damarensis | reverse complement strand
ATATAGGCACTTTTCCTGTGATAGGTAGCTTGAAATGACATTTCTTTGAACAATATGCTTAGGCTATCATAAGCGTGCAAGACTGCCCTTTTTATTTGTACTTTTTCTATCAGTTTCAAAATTGTACGTTACAGTAAAAACACCTAAAGTGTGTAGTGTCCATGTTTTCAGATATATCGCGTCATCTTTAAACCAAGCTAAGGGGGGG
>NW_022904248.1:0-2857 GCF_012274545.1 Fukomys damarensis | reverse complement strand
AAAAAAAACCAAACATAATACACAGCCTTCATGAGGAAGACGGATTTTTCTTCAGATGGAGAATTGAACCAGCTTGCAAAGCACTAGAGCTACTTATGAGTGGCATTTAAGCAAATACACTACTAAGAAAGAGGAAAGTAATGGAAATAATCCTTAAAATACCACATAGGCTCATTCCTGCTGAAGAATTCCTATTACAATATTAGAAGGTTGACTTAGGGAATAACTAACTGGCCCCTTTATCTGTGGACAGATGGGGTGCAGTGTGAGAGCTCCTAGTTAAAAAAAATACAACTGATTCAAACCAATGGGGCCAGTTCCCTCTATGGCTCCAGCTGTGAGCTTCAGGCCCTGTTGAGATGTGCTCTCAACACTGCAGGTGCTCTTCCCATTTATGCCTCCACAGTGTGTCACCTGGTCTCTAGTAAGCTGGTGACACAACCTGGCCCTTGCCAGGTGTTGTCTCTATGTATTGTCAGGGTTTGTAGCAGGAGGAAAGGGTCTGCTACTGATATCCACAAAGGATTCAAGTACAGAAGACAGGAGTGGACAGAACATGCTACTAAAACAAGCAAGCAAACAAACAAAAACAGTGAGGAAATGGGGAAAGACACAGTGAGAAGGAAGCCATGTGTTAGACACTCTTGATTATGAGATAGAATCAATTTTCATTTAAAATCCCCAAACCACATAAATCCTTAGTACAAAGTGAACTAGGGCTCACAAATTCTGAAAACGAAAACCTCCCAACATAAACTATTTGCAATGTATCTCAGTAACTGCCAAGTACAGGTATATACAGTTACAGTTAAATGGTTCAGTGAATCCTGTTGGTAAAAACATAAATTTAATAATTACAAAAAATAAAGGTTCTCAAAGCCCAGAAGTCCAGAGTCTGAGAAGGTTTTCAAAGCCAGCTCTGCTGTTTACTGGTGCATGGCCTTGAGGAAATCATGATCTCTGTTTTTCTGCAATTTCTTAACTATATAAAGAAAATAATAATACTCACGTGGCAGCAGAGTGTTCAAAGTAGAAGGGGAAGAAGCACAGGAACCCCCTGGAAGGAACTCGGTGACAATGTGTACACCAGCTGGCATCCCTGTTCTGCCACCAGCTGACCACACCTAAGGATTCAAAACTCCTGGATAGAAAGCTGAGAATCGAAGGTATGAAAGGTGGAGGATCTGCACATTCTGTACTTAATGGTGAGAAGCTGACTCTCTGCACATTGGTCCTGACTGATAAAAAGGAGCTCGACATTTTTCATAAGTGGGGCACTTGTTACTCTTATGTAGACTGCCACTGGGTAAGGAGCAAGTGAAATAAGTATGAAAATATATTGACAAAAGTGAAACTCATTGAACAGTTTAGATCCTACTCTTACTATGCTACTCTAATAAGTGATACTCTGTGTCCTACTTGCTGTGAATATAAAGTAAAGCTGCCCATGGCTGGTCAGACTTCCATGAAGTCCACAAGAAGCCTTTTGACTCAGGAGTGTGGGAATTCATGAAGGGAAATAAAGTTTAGCAATAGTTGATAGGAAATTCTTCCATAAAATATCACTGGCACAGAAAAACATTTCCCGAGTTTTCTCAGTAACCATTGCCAAACTCAGAGACCCTGTGACCTGATGACTCCACAGATAGTGAGGAGGAAATGGTTTACTAGAAACCTGAGTAGTTTACTATAAGCAGATGGCAGAGTCATTTGGGATAAACCAGTGGGCATGGCCAATAAGGATGGCGTCCTGCTGTCCTGCTTTCTCAGTACTATCTGATAAGGATAGGTTCGTGGTGTACTTTTCCATGGGCTACATGGTAAACAGAGGTGGGAGACATGCAAGAATGCCAATGGCTTCTATGTAAGAGTTAAAATGCAAATGTAAAATGTAAATGGAGTCATAGGCAAAGTGTAGTGAGGACAGACTGCCAGTCTTGAAATGTGTAAAACTTGATTTCACAGACAAAGAATTGTCGAGCAGCATTCAAGAAGGAATAAAGGGCTGTTCGTTCTGCAAAGCTGTCTCCTTTTCCGTGTTTATAAGTCGGTGGTATCCAGGGTCTCTGGCCTCCCTCTAGAGATCAACCAGGAGGAGTTGGATGCTGTCTTAGCTACTTTCTCATTGCTCAGACACAAAACTCAACACCTATCAGAGACTGCTGCAGTAAGTATCTAGTCCCTACCTTCCCAGTGTGCAATTCAGGGTTGAATAAAAAACTCAAGATGGGGTTAAAGAGAAAATGTGAACTGGGATAGACAATGCTGCTTTGGCAAAAGGCACTGGCCCATCTCTTCCACCAAATTTTATTATTTGTCAATCAGGGTAAAGGTGAAACATGTGTGTAAAGATGTACAGTATGTGAAATTACCATGGAAACTAACGCAGGCAAGACTTTAAAGAGAAGTCAAGCATTTTCAAATTAGGAACAGAATAGATAAAATATATGGTTGTAATTGGAGCATTGTCCTTCAAGCTAAGAAGGCACTGATTGTGGGAATGGAATTTGGGTGCAATTACTCCAACCTCAGCTCCAGATGTTATCTCATATTAGCCCAACAGCTTCATAGGCCACTACTCCGGTCTTGGCTGTGGCCATTAGCAGGGAGGTTATGTTAACCTGTGCACTACCGCATTGCTCATGAGATACTTCCGTAAGTCATGTGCTTCAGTCAGACTCGCTTCTCAAAGTGAGCCAATTGAGGGATTTAACTCTCTGCAGCCTGCACTGCTTACAGCATGTTCTGGGCATAATCAATATTGTGGGGGGCCCCGGAGAGTTAACTCAGTGGTTCCACTGCCTGCCTCGCAAGCGCAAGGTTCCAAGTTTGATCCCTGGTACAAAAAAAAAAAAAA
>NW_022904247.1:0-1707 GCF_012274545.1 Fukomys damarensis | reverse complement strand
TTTTTTTTTTTATTACTGGAGAGCAAACCCAGGGCCTGCGCACTGAGCTACATCCCCAGCCTTTTCTATTTTTTCTTTGGAGACAGGGTCTCTTTATGTTACTAATTGCGCAGGCTGGGCTCAAACTTGTGATCCTCTCGCCTCAGCCTGCAGAGTGCTGGACTTACAAGTGGGCTCCGCTGTGCCCATCTGTAATTCTTGGTGCATACTATACTTTAAAAAGGAACTGTGAGACATTGAATTAAAAAACATAATTGAATTTAACAGTTAATTGGTTTTTGTTGTTTGTTTGTTTGTTTTTTCTCGTTACCAGGGATCGAACTCAGGACCTTGTGCTTGCAAGGCAGGCACGGTGACCCTGAGCTAAATTTCTGGCCCTGTTGTTTTGTTTTTGGCTGAATTTTCTCTTTAGTAGGGTGGTGCCTCTTGCCTGGTCAGGACAGAGAGAGGGCAAGTTGGCTTGACTTCCTGAAGGCCTCTCTGGGGCAGGGGATTCTGAGGATGCTTGCCTTGAGGGCAAAGCTCAGATTTTCGCTTCCGTCTCAGCACTGCTTAGAGTCGGGTCTCGGCGAGGGTGATCAGGCACTCCACCACATTTACTAAATGAATGGGAAGAAAAGATGAGTGAAAGACCGCTCACCAGGGCAGACCCAACTCCCAAAGCACCTGACCTATCCTTTTGGGTATGAGCTAGACGGGTGCGTGAAAGAGATGGCAAGGTAGTGCATCTTGATGAAGAGTGGAGGTAAGAAAATGCCTTTTCTCCATTCTCAAAATTTCATTTTAAGATCAAATATTTAGTTATGGTTTTCAAACTAGTCAGTGCTAGCCAGAGAGTAAGATGGCTGTTGGACTGTCAGAGGGAAGAAAGGTAAACTAGAAGTGTTTCCTTTCCAAGCAGCAGTGGAAGAGAGCAAGGTCATCACGCATTTCTAAAGCTAAGTTCAACCCAGATGGGCTGCCTGTGCCTGTGTGCATGGTGGCTGAGCAAACGTACAACCCAGAAGCAACTTCTTCATTAGGTTTTGCTGTGGTTTCTTCGCTGGGGAAAGTATCCTTCTGTGGGCTGTTCTCTGGCATGTGACACACTGCATGGGGTGATGGTATAGAAAATAGCCGCTGTTTGGAAATACATATATAGTGCTTGGCATGGTCCGCAAAATCCACGGCTAGCAGAAGTCCAGGTAGATGTCAGCTCTCTGTTCTCTGACCGTAGTTGTCATACTTTGTCCTGGTGTGAGCTATTCAATGTACAGGAGTCCTATATGAATATTGCTGGGCGTAAATATGGATTTTGACCCCTACCTCCTGTTTGGTTCTATCTACCCCTTGTGCTTTTAGTAGCTCTTGAAAATCAGCCTGGGAAGGACTCGGCTCCTGAAAGTTTAAAGATAGCCCTTTGAGAAGGAAAGTGTGACGAAAGGTCAGTTTACACACGTGAACATATGGCAGTTACCTCGGATTCCATTAGAGTTTCAAAGCTAGCATAGCTTATGGATGACATCTGCCTTTATCTCACTCCAAGGGCTGAGACAAGGGCTCTTTGTTCATAAATGAGGGAGTGTCGCAGGTGCCGGTAGAAGGTCTCCTAATCAAAAGCAGGCTGATGGGGCTGGGGATGTAGTTCAGTGATACAGCACTTGCCTAGCAAGTGTGAGCCCCTGCGTTCCATCCCTAACACTACACACACACACACACACACACACA
>NW_022904246.1:0-520 GCF_012274545.1 Fukomys damarensis | reverse complement strand
ACTTCACTGGTAAACTCACAGAGTTGCAGCACCTTCCTCTGTGGAGTACGTCACATTCATGAACCTGACCACTTTCACTTTAAACGGCTAAGGGGGGCGAGAAGCTGTTTCCCAGGGAAA
This sequence comes from Fukomys damarensis, assembly GCF_012274545.1. NCBI lineage: Eukaryota > Metazoa > Chordata > Mammalia > Rodentia > Bathyergidae > Fukomys > Fukomys damarensis. Next base: position 400 of record NW_022904246.1, on the reverse strand, counting down.
ACCGCACTTTAAACCGCAGAAGCCCTCTGCAAAGTGCGTTTGTGTTCTAACGTCAAACTGAACCTATCCGCAAGTATACAGAGCTCTGGAGGCTTGTGTGCACTCAGAGCTGCTAGGCACTCTCTTAGGCCTGAAGGGCTTCTCTGCAAAATGTGCCTCACAACAGTGTTTCAATCTCTGCCAGGCAGAGACACTACAAACAAAAAGGAATACAGTTGTACTCCACATAAGGTGTGGACTTCACTGGTAAACTCACAGAGTTGCAGCACCTTTCTCTGTGGAGTATTTCACATTCATGAACCTGACCGCTTTCGCTTGAAACGGCTAAGGGGGGCGTGAAGCTGTTTCCCGGGGAAAACCGCACTTTAAACCACAGAAGCCCTCTGCAAAGTGCGTTTGT
>NW_022904245.1:0-219 GCF_012274545.1 Fukomys damarensis | reverse complement strand
ATACAGAGCTCTGGAGGCTTGTGTGCACTCAGAGCTGCTAGGCACTCTCTTAGGCCTGAAGGAATTCGCTGCTAAAAGTGCCACCCAACAGTGTTTCAATCTCTGCCAGGCTGAGACCGACAAAAAAAAGGAATACTGTTGTACTCCACATAAGGTATGTACTTCACTGGTAAACTCACAGAGTTGCAGCACCTTTCTCTGTGGAGTACTTCACATTCA
>NW_022904244.1:0-461 GCF_012274545.1 Fukomys damarensis | reverse complement strand
TTTTTTTTTTTTTCCTGTAACTAGAAGCTTGGAAGAACACAAGGGGGAAAAACAACCAAAAATGTGAAATCTGATATACATGATACAGTTTTGAAGAAACATCCTTTCTAGGAAAGAAGCTTGTCATCTGCTGAGCTACTGAAACAATTGTCAAACTACCTGTACTTACTAAAGAGACTATTAGAAGTTCAATAAAGGAAACAACAGAGCTGGGGATTTACCTCAGTGGTTCTGCTGCCTGCCTCCCCAGCACAAGTTCCCGAGTATGATACCCAGTACCAAGAAAAAAGAAACTCCACAACTCTTTTCTTGGGTGAAAGACAGAACTCGAGTATCTTGGAACAAAATACCAGAAAAGCACAGAACACAATTTTCACAGGATACACCATCATTTGTTTCTTGCTTCTTGTTTTGTACCAGGATAGAACTCAGGACCTATCGCTTGTGAGGCAGGCATAGTG
>NW_022904243.1:0-202 GCF_012274545.1 Fukomys damarensis | reverse complement strand
AAAAGAACCTCTCCATGACACACAGTATCCCAAAAGTCCAACATAAGAACAGAATCTTATAAGTGGTTAGAGAAAAGCGATGAATCACTTACAAAAGAAAACATTAAAATTACAGCACCGGGGCAAGGGATTTAGCTCAGTGGTTCTGGAGCCTGCCTTGCAAGCACAACGACCCAAATTCGTTCCCTGGTATCAAAAAAAA
>NW_022904242.1:0-239 GCF_012274545.1 Fukomys damarensis | reverse complement strand
GCCTGGACACAGTAAATATGTCATTAATCATCATTCTAGGGCAGAGGCGCAGGCTGGGCTAGGAAGGAGGGGAAGTAGGCCCAGGACCTAATTAGGTTCAGGCCTCCCCGCTCCCCTGCACCCACAGGCCCCATCCCAACACCCAGCCCAGGTTCCTGGGAAGACTCAGATTTACATCAGCATCCCTTGTTAGTATCTCAGAAGAGTAAAGAAGAGGAGATGGGGAGAACAATGTTGGC
>NW_022904241.1:0-1297 GCF_012274545.1 Fukomys damarensis | reverse complement strand
TGGACTACATGCTTAATTGGCCAGCCTGGACTACAAAGTTAGACCCTATCTCAAAACAAAATATTGAATGAAAAACTTAATCAACAAGTTAAGTTGGCTATGATAAATACATTGTACTTTGACTGAACCCTGCTTTTTTCTCTCCAGTTTTTCTGGAAAGAAAGTATTTCTGTGAGCTTTCTTGCTCAAATGCCTTTTGCCAAACAGCTAGAATGGCTGAAAGCATTTAAAATGCAATTATATATTCCTAAGTTTTTCTATTATTTTTTTTAAAGATAAAGTCTTGCTTTGCTTCCAAAGTTGGTCTCAAACTCTAGACTCAAACAAGACTAAAGTAATTCTGCTTCTGAATGCTGGGGCTATAGACATGTGCCCCATATTTGATAACACCAAAAGATTTAATAATTCAAAGAAATTTAAGAAAGTCTTAAAGGTATGAGAATGATGGATCTTGTAAAGGGAATTTAATGCATAATCAAATTGGCCCAGAATAGAGACAAACTGTTTATAATTTTCTAAGAAATTAAGCCTTGATATCAACAGTCCACTGTTGATACAAAATTAGAGTATGATCCTCAAATTTTTCATATATTTATCTATTCTTGAATAAGAAATTATAACTAGTGTAGTAAACAAAGATTCTGCTTTGTTGATTTTGGAGACAGGGTTTCACTATGTAGCTGAGACTGAAAGGTAATAGTGACGCTTAACAACTAGGCCACACACACACACCTAGAGGTCTGACTGGAGATTTTATTCAAGGGTAGGAGTAGGGAGTGACCAGAGAGAAAGAGCAGAGAGAGTAGAGAGAGAGGAGGAGGAAGAGGAGGAGGAGGAGGAAGAGGAAGAAGAAGGAGAAGGACAAGGAGAAGAAGAAGGAGAAGAAAGAAGCAGCAGAGTAAGTAGAAGAAAATAAAGAAAGGAAGGTCCTTTCAAAGTTTTGGGCCAGGATATTGATTATTTGTGAAGAACCTATCACAGGCCAGATTGCCTTTTTTGGGTCCAGACTTGCAGAAACACATTTCAACTTCTCTGTCTCTCAGTCGCCTTAGTGGGAGGGAGATTAAAAATAAGACCTTGAAGTCATTTAGGAGCCAAGAAATACCAGGAAAATGTAGCTTGTGATGGTATCATCACAGCATATTTTAACATGATGAATTCCCTAACATTCCCCACTTTTCAGTTTTAGTTGAGAAACAGCCTCCAGTGCAAACCACACAGCAGAGGAAGGGGGTGACATATCTGTCTTCTGTAACTAGTTCCTGCTGAGTCTGGGGTGATGAGTTGAGCTAGGGGC
>NW_022904240.1:0-254 GCF_012274545.1 Fukomys damarensis | reverse complement strand
TAAGCTCTCTTACATAGGTAAAGCATCTATCTCATTGCATTTCCTAGTGATAATGATTTAACTTTTTTAAATAATGAATGTTGCCTTTATAAACTTTTATTACATAATATTTATTTTCTGAGATAGAATGGTGTTCCACCTCAAACAAATGCACACACATGAGTGCCTGTGCACATATAGTACAAATATAGCTTAAATGTTTTTATCTCTAACATTTTTAATAGGGATATTTTCTTATTGTGTATGTTCTAGCA
>NW_022904239.1:0-292 GCF_012274545.1 Fukomys damarensis | reverse complement strand
AAGCTTAGAATACCCGGGTTAGGGTATGGGCTAGGATACAGTTTAGTGCTCAGTTTATTGCCACGAGTAAGGGTTCCTCATGGGTGATTTTTAGGGTGAACTTTAGGATGAGGGTAGGAGTTCGTTTAGGTTTCAGGTAAGATACACTTTATGGCTAGGAATTAGGATTAGGATATGAATGTTGTTAAGTGTACAGGTTAGGTTTCGGTACGAGTTAGTGTTAGGATACTAGTTAGAGTATGGTTTGCCCTTAGAGGACCATGGTTAGGGTTTGGTTTAGGATCCAGGTTAG
>NW_022904238.1:0-503 GCF_012274545.1 Fukomys damarensis | reverse complement strand
TCTTTTTTTTTTTTTTTTTTTTTAAATTTTCAGACAAGATCTTGCTAAGCTGCAAAGCTGTCCAGGCTAGGCTTGAACTTGCTTGAACTTCTGCTGCAGTCTCCCAGAATGCTGTTATTACAGTCATGTGCCTGGCTAGGATTCTTCTGATTTATAAATTTAACTGACAAAAATCTTGCAAGGGTATACATATTAAGCAACACTTAAATACATATTTACAAATTGTCTTTGATAAAAATGCTGGAATTACTGCCCCAGAAAGTCACAGTGAGAACGTGACTAAGCTAGATATGAGAGTCACACAGAAGTATAATTTGTCCCTGTGGCTCCCACAGGAGGTTGGAGAAGAGGGTGCCTAAGAGACCTCAGACTTGCTGTAGGGAGAGGTTTTCATGGTTGTCTTCATCCACTATCTGCATACCCCCAGCCTGGTGTGAGTGACTCTGAAAAACGCACTCTATGATCATTAGCCTAAGCAAGGATCATTAGAAATGTTTTTCTAA
>NW_022904237.1:0-850 GCF_012274545.1 Fukomys damarensis | reverse complement strand
GTTAAACTTCTTGTTTACAGTAACCACAGGGTAGGTGTGTGACCTTCAGTGCCAGTCTGTGACAGCTGTGTCTCAGTGGAATAAAGTGTCTTCTTGCCGTTCACCTGTTTCAGCGTAGGATTCTTAGGGCACCTTTCAATTCCAATGTCTCATCTTGTCTAGGTTGTCAGTAAGTGCTGTGCATTACCTAACTTTTGGGACCCTGGAACATACCTGAATTAAGAATGATTTCATTTTGTACTTGCCTTTGTTTTGTTTGTTTTTGGTACCTGGGATCGAACTCAGAACCTTGGCTTGCGAGGCAGGTGGTGGAACCACTGAGCTAAATCTCTGGCCCTTGTACTTGTCTTTATACTTGCTTAAAAATGAGGCTTCTTATTTTGTTTTTAATTCTGTGGATTGTGTTTAAACAATTCAAAAGTATACTTCTGATGGTGAGATACCAAGTGGTATCACCTGCATATCACTCCATTGAATGTCCGACCTTGTAAGGCTTCAGGTGTAGAATTAAAATTCATCTGTTATGACAAAAGAAAATATGAGTCATCCCATCTAAAGTATGTACATATCCTGTCTGGAATGCTCACACTTCCCCAGTGAGGTCAGAGATGAGGGACTCGGAAAAATCTGACACTAAGATGTGGCATTCAGGTAGTCAATGAAGTTATTATTATTATTATTATTATTATTTTTGCTGTTTGCAAATATTACAGCAGGGGAGGGCAAAGCAGAAAAACATTTGCTCTATAAATTGTTACCCTTTAGAGATATAAAGGCTGCTAAAAGCAGAGTCCTTGCATTAAAGGAAAATTTATGCCACTTGGAAATGAAATCTTGTTCCATAACTGCA
>NW_022904236.1:0-1269 GCF_012274545.1 Fukomys damarensis | reverse complement strand
TGCCTCCCTCAAAAGCCCTAGCATGGTTCAGTAGCTCAAGGAGCCCTCGCTCATACCATTTTTCATGAAGCACAACAATCTCTAGCCAGCCAGCCAAGAGATGAGCCACAGGACATTCATGGTTGCCTCCTGCTGACCTTTTGGGTGAGACTGATGCTGCCATGGGCTCAAACGAACATCAGCTTGAGGCGAACCACCTGAAATGGGATGGTTCATAAGTTCATCAGCGTGCCGTCCCTTCATATTACAACTCGTGAGGAAATGAGCAGAGCCTCGCCATGCTGTCCACCCACCTCGCCAGAGATAGCAAATAGCACACCAAGATCCAGGAGAGAGTCTTGGAGTGAGCCTGAATTCCCCCTCTTTTGACTCGCATAGATCCCTGAGAACCTGTGAAGAGCACTGTGAGACCTCACTCCTACTGTGCGGAATTCTCCTGACCTTCAGTCCATGTTTAGGCCCAGGCTGAACCTGCCCTGCCTCGTTTCACGTAAGTGGACTGCTCATGGTGTGGTCAGCCATGCCGTCCAAATGCCATCACTCTGCCAGCTAGGCAGCAAGCACTCTTCTGAGTACTTGTAGACCAACTGTGCTCTTGCCCTGATCCTCGGCGCCACCTTGTGGATGTTTTAAGGATAGTTGGCATGGAAAAACGCGTTCTTCAAGGACAAGTCCCACAGAGGACTGTGGAGTAGTAGTTAGCAAGTGGCAAGTCTACGCCCTCCATGAAGCTCCTGCTCACGGCTACCATGAGGACCACTGGGATACACTGTCAATGCACCCAGGTCCCTACCTCGCCCTAGTGAACACAGTTCCAGGGATTCAAAAGTAAATAAGAAGGCCCTTGGCTTAGCCTTCAAATGGAAGAAGGTACGAATGGCCAATCAAGATGCAGTGAGCCTGCATTCCATCTCAGCTGCCTCGCACAGAATGACTAGAACCCCTTAACAGCTGCGAGAGTCTTGACTCAAACCTCTCTGCATGTCATAAACATTGGGCACTACCTCGCTCGCCAGACAGACAGCCCTCATGGCCTTTGCTTCCGTGGATATGTTAAGGGTCTATTGCCCACAGCAGGGAGACTGTCACCAAGCCAGAGGAAAAGCATCCTGCTTGAGAAGGCCAGTCAGACACAGCCGAAGTTCACACTGGTGTGACTTTCATACATAAAACTTTAGGACTGGTTCTGCATTCAGGGCACACCAACTCCCAGAAACATTACTGCAGAAGTCTGGAGAGTCGTGCAATAATTCGCACTGAGACGGAACA
>NW_022904235.1:0-219 GCF_012274545.1 Fukomys damarensis | reverse complement strand
TTCCTTCTCAATTGCACGCAGAACATTTTCTAGGATAGACCATATGTTAGACCACACAACGGGTCTCTAAAATTGTTTGTTTTGAGACTGGGTCTTACTATATACCCAGGCCAGCCTTGGACTCCTGATCCTCCTGCCTCAGCCTCCGGAGTACACTACTGGGGTTATAGGCATGTGCCACCACATCTGTTTTCAAGTCTCACTAGATTTAAAAGGACA
>NW_022904234.1:0-283 GCF_012274545.1 Fukomys damarensis | reverse complement strand
AAGAATTTACAGTGCTATTTGAAATGTATATGTTTTAAATCTCTTGGTCAAACTCTTTCTTACTTTTGATGAGGTATAAAGACCTGAGAAATACTACATGAATGGTTCTTAATACTTTATATAAAGTATCTGCTAATTTGCTAAGCAGCACTTAAAAATTTTTTTTCTTTTCTACTTACATGTACTTACATACTTTTTTTTTCCCTTGGTACATTTTAGGTATACGATATAGTTACTTCATCATTGGGATCTTATACCTTTATGTGCTATATATAGATTCTTA
>NW_022904233.1:0-330 GCF_012274545.1 Fukomys damarensis | reverse complement strand
AGAAAATTTGATTAGTTTATGTAGATCTATATTGAACATTTAAGACAAGTAAGTTTTCCTTATGTGAAGGCAAGAAGTTTTTCTTTGTGTATAATATAAATATACATTTTTTAAAAGGATATTTTTAAAAAAGAGAAAGGAAAACAAAAAATACTCAGAGTTTTAAAATATGTATTCTTTTACAGACTGTGGCATAAGAATTATGTTTATGTTTTAGGTTAAATATATCAACAAACATATTTTATACAAATATTCCTTTCAAATGCAAAGTGCTCTATGTTGTGTGTATGCTCTGAAGACTAACAGAATTAATTATATTATATAATTAGC
>NW_022904232.1:0-288 GCF_012274545.1 Fukomys damarensis | reverse complement strand
GTATTAACCAAAAAGATGCAATAGGAGCTATCAGAAAACATTATAAAAAGCTAGATAAGTGAAGCAAAATGATGCAAAGCCTGAGTGACTAGTTTAACAAATATTTAGAGTCCATAAAAAAGTTTCAATCAGAAATCCAAGAGATTAAAACTGTACCGAAAGTATGGGCAGTAGAAGTGATCAGTGTGAGAACAGAATTTCAGAATTAGAAGATGATATCTTCAAAGACCAACTACTTAATACTTTAAACACAGCAAAAGAACATGAAAAATGGATTCAACAGCTGCT
>NW_022904231.1:7475-9919 GCF_012274545.1 Fukomys damarensis | reverse complement strand
AACTTGGCTCTGCAAGGAGAACGACGCCAGGTGGTTCTGAAAATGCCTCCAAGAGGAACTGAAAGTTTCACTGGATTACAGCTGTGTGAGTGCAGGTTTAATAGTGGCAAAATGTATCTCAACTGTCCTGTGCTCGAAATCTAGGTGCCTGGCAGTCTCACACTGTGACAAGGAGCGCCTCAAGTTGCTCCTCCCTGCAGTTCGTTAGGAGTGGGACATGTCGGCCATTCTAGGTAGAACCCAATGCTTCAAATCATTGATTCGAGGAGGAGGGGAGCTTCAATGAACGGCTCTCCAATTAACTTCGTGATCCTGGGTCATGGCTGTGGCAAGTACAGAATCAGTGCGTATTGTTGCATGACTCTCCAGACTTCTGCTGAATTGTTTCTGGGCGTGGGTGTGCCCTGAATGCAGCACCAGTCTGAAAGTTTCATGTATGAAAGTCACACCTGTGTGAACTTGAGCTGTGTCTGACTGGCCTTCTCAAGCATGATGCTTTTCCTCGGGCTTGGTGACAGTCTCCCTGCTGTGGGCAATAGACCCTCACCATAGCTGCGGAGCCAACATCCTTGAGGGCTCTCTCACTGCGCAGCTAAATAGTGCCCAATGTTTATGAGATGCAGACAGGTATGAGTTACAATTCTCTCAGCTGTTAATGGGTTTTTGTCATTCTGTGGGAGGGAGCTAAGATGGAATGCAGGCTCACTGCGGCTTGATTGGCCACTCCTTCCTTCTTCCATTTGAAGGCTAGGCCAAGGGCCTTCTTATTTACTGTCGAATCCCTGGACCTGTGTTCATCAGGGCTAGGTGGGGACCAGGGTGCATTGACTGTATATCCCTGTGGTCCTCATGGCAGCCGTAAGCAGGAGCTGCATGGAGGTATAGACTTGCTGCGTGCTGATCATTACTCCGCAGACCTCTGTGTGACTTGTCCTTGATGTCAGCGTTTATACATGTCAAAAATCTTAAAACATTCACAAGGTGCGCCTAGGACCAGGGCAAGAGCACAGTTGGCCTACAGTCCTCAGAAGAGTGCTTGCTGCCTAGCTGGCAGAGTGATGACATTTGGACGGCATTGCTGACCACACCTTAAGCAGTCCACTTACGTGAAATGAGGCATTTCAGGTTCAGCCTGGGCCTAAAAATGGACTGAAGGTCCGTCGAATGCGGCACAGTAGGAGTGAGGTCTCACAGTGCTCTTCACAGATTCTCAGTGATCTATGCGAGTCAAAAGAGGGGGAATTCAAGCTCACTCCAAGACTCTCTCCTGGATATTGGTGTGCCATTTGCTATCTGTGGCGAGGTGTGTGGACTGCATGGATGGCCCTGCTCATTTCCACACCACTTGAAATCTGAAGGGACGGCAGGCTGATGAACTCATGAACCATCCCATTGCAGGTGGTTGGCCTCGAGCTGGGGTTCGTTTGAGCCCATGGCAGCATCAGTCACACCCAAAAGTTCAGCAGGAGGCAACCATGGATGTCCTGCGGCTCATCTCTCGGCTGCCTGGCTAGAGACTGTAGTGCTTAACGCACAGTGGTATGAGCGACAGCTAAATGAGCTCCTGAACCATGGTAGGGCTTTTGATGGAGGCAAGAAGGGTGAAGCAAGAGTGAGATATCAGAAACCCATGTGTCTCCTGGGGGCCTTTTGCTAACTGAGTCCCTGGGGTCTCAATGAATGGCAATGACCTGCTCACTTTTCAACCAGGTTCTGTCCCGAGCGATGCATTCTCTCTGATTCTCTAAACATTCCTTTTAAGAGGGCTGTATGCACGCTGTGGAGAGGAGTGCGCCGCCTGGGCATTTTTCGCACAGATTCTCCCTGATGGATCCTAGCCTGACAGTGACCTCACATCATGCTAGCTGCAGCTCAATCTCGCTCTTCAAGGGCGACCTCACCAGGTGGTTCACTCAATGCGTCCAAGGGGAACTGAATGTTACACTGGATGCCAGTTGTGCGAGTGCAGGTTTCCTAGTGGCAATATGAACCTCAACTGCCCTGTGCTCAAAATCCGGATGTGTGGCAGTCTCACACTGCGACGAAGAGCTCCTCAAGTTGCTACTGCCTGCAGTTCGTTAGGAATGGGAAATGTCGGCCATTCTAGGTAGAACCCAATGCTTCAAATCATTGATTCGGGGAGGAGGCGAGCTTCAATGCAAGGCTCTCCAATTAACTTCCTGGCGCTGGGTCATGGCTGTGGCAAGTTCCGGCTCAGTGCGTATTATTGCGTGACTCTCCAGACTTCTGCAGTTTTGTTTCTGGGCGTGGGTGTGCCCTGAATGCAGAACAAGTCTGAAAGTTTTATGTATGAAAGTCACACCTCTGTGATCTTGGGCTGTGTCTGACTGGCCTTCTCAAGCAGGATGCTTTTCCTCTGGCTTGGTGACAGTCTCCCTGCTGTGGGCAATAGACCCTGAACATATCCACGGAGGCGAAGGCCG
>NW_022904231.1:0-7300 GCF_012274545.1 Fukomys damarensis | reverse complement strand
GGGGTTCTAGTCATTCTGTGCGAGGCAGCTAAGATGGAATGCAGGCTCACTGAGGCTTGATTGGCCACTCCTACCTTCTTCCATTTGAAGGCTAGGCCAAGGGACTTCTTATTTACTTTCGAATCCCTGGACCTGTGTTCACCAGGGCCAGGTAGGGACCAGGGTGCATTGACTGTGTATCCCAGTGGTCCTCATGGTAGCCGTGAGCAGCAGCTTCGTTTAGGGCATAGACTTGCTGCTTTCTGACCACTACTCCACAGACCTTTGTGGGACTTGTCCTTGAAGAAAGCGTTTTTCCATGCCAACGATCCTTAAAACATCCACAGTTGGCGCCGAGGATCAGGGCAAGAGCACAGTTGGTCTACAAGTCCTCAGAAGAGTGCTTGCTGCCTAGCTGGCAGAGTGATGGCATTTGGACGGCATTGCTGATCACACCTTGAGCAGTCCCCTTACGTGAAACGAGGCAGGGCAGGTTCAGCCTGGGCCTAAAGATGGACTGAAGGTCAGGAGAATGCCGCACAGTAGGAGTGAGGTCTCACAGTGCTCTTCACAGGTTCTCAATGATGTATGCGAGTCAAAAGAGGGGGAATTCAGGCTCACTCCAAGACTCTCTCCTGGATCTTGGTTTGCTATTTTCTGTCTGTGGCCAGGTAGGTGGACTGCATGCCGAGGCCCTGCTCATTTCCCCACCAGTTGTAATGTGAAGGGGCAGCAGGCTGGTGAACTCATGAACCATCCCATTGCAGGTTGTACGCCTCAAGCTGGGGTTCGTTTGAGCCAATGGCAGCATCTGTGACACCCAAGAGGTCAGCAGGAGGCAACGATGGATGTCCTGTGGGTCATCTCTCGGTTGGCTGGCTAAAGACTGCAGTGTTTCATGCGCAATGGTATGAGCCAGGGCTCCTTGAGCTCCTTAGTCATGCTAGGGCTGTTGATGGAGGTAGGGAGGGTGAAGGAAAACTGAGATGTGAGAAACTCGTTGGTCATCTGGTTTCCTTTTGCCTACTGAGTCTCTGGGGATCTCAGTGAAGGTCAATGCCCTGCTCAATTTCCAATGGCGTTCTGTCCCAAGCGATATTTTCTCTCTGATTCAATAACCATTCCTTTTCAGAGGGCTGTATGCAGGCTGTGGAGAGCAGGAGTGCCCGACCTGCCCATTCCTCATACAGACTCTCCCTGATGGAGTCTAGCCTAACAGTGACCTAACATCGTGCTACCGGCAGCTCATCTTGGCTCTGCAAGGAGAATGACACCAGGTCGTTCTCACAATGCGTCCAAGAGGAAGTGAACGTTACACTGGATGCCAGCGGTGTGAGTGCAGGTTTCCTAGTGGCAATATGAACCTCAACTGTCCTGTGCTGGAAATCCGGGTGCTTGGCAGTCTCACACTGTGAGGAGGAGCTCCTCAAGTTGCTCCTGCCTGCATTTCGTTAGGAGTGGGACATGTCGGCCATTCTGGGTAGAACCCAATGCTTCAAATCTTTGATTTGGGGAGGAGGGGAGCTTCACCGCTACGCTCTCCAATTAACTTCGTGGCCCTAGCTCATGGCTGTGCCAAATTCCGGCTCAGTGCGTATTATTCTATGAGTCTCCAGACCTCTGCAGTATTGTTTCTGTTTGTGGGTGTGCCCTGAATGCAGAACCAGTCTGAAAGTTTTATGTATGAAAGTCACACCTGTGTGAACTTGGGCTGTGTCTGACTGGCCTTCTCAAGAAGGAGGCTTTTCCTCTGGCTTAGGGACAGTCTCCCTGCTGTGAGCAATAGACACTCACCATATCCACGGAGCAAACAGCCATGAGTACTCTGTCACTGGACAACTAATTAGCGCCCAAAATTTATGATATGCAGAGAGGTATGAGTCTCGACTCTCGCAGCTGTTGAAAGGTTCTAGTCATTCTGTGCTAGACAGCTAATATGTAATGCAGGCTCACTGAGGCTTGATTGACCACTCACTCCAACCTTCTTCCATTTGAAGGCTTGGCCAAGGGCTTTCTCATTTAATTCCGACGCCCTCGCCCTGTGTTCACCAGGGCGAAGTTGGGTCCAGGGTGCGTTGTCTGTGTACCCCAGTGATCCTCATAGTAGCCGTGAGCAGCAGCTGCATGGAGGGTGTACACTTGCTGCGTGCTGACCACTACTCAACTGACCTCTGTGTCACTAATCCTTGAGGCCAGTTTTTTCCATGCCAACGATCCTTAAAACATCTACAAGGTGGCGCATAGGACCAGGGCAAGAGCACAGTTGGACTACAAGTCCTCAGAAGAGTGCTTGCTGCCTAGCTGGCAGAGTGATGACATTTGGAAGGCATTCCTGACCATACCTTGAGCAGTCCACTTACGTGAAACGAGGCAGGGCAGGTTCAGCCTGGGCCCAAAGATGAATTGAAGGTTAGGCGAATGCCACACAGTAGGAGAGAGGGCTCACAGTCCTCTTCAAAGGTTCTCAGTGTTTCATGGGAGTCAAAAGAGGGGGAATTCAGGCTCACTCCAAGACTCTCTCCTGGATCTTAGTGTGCTATTTGCTATCTGTTGCCAGGTGGGTGGACTGCATAGCTAGGCCCTGCTCTTTTCCCCACCGGTTGTAATGTGAAGGGACGGCACTCTGATGAACTCATGAACCATCCCATTGCAGGTGGTTGGCCTCAAGCTGGGGTTCGTTTGAGCCCATGGCAGCATCAGTGACACCCGAAAGGTCTGCAGGAGGCAACCATGGATGTCCTGTGGCTCATCTCTCGGCTGGCTGGCTAGAAACTGTAGTGCTTCATGCACAATGGTATGAGGGAGGGCTCCTGGAGCTCCTGAGACATTCTGGTGCTTCTGAGGGTGGCAGAGAGATTGAAGCAAGACTGAGAAATCAGAAACCCATGGATCACCTGAGAGCGTTTTGAGTACTGATTAGCTGGAGGTCTCAATGAAGGGAAATGCCCTGCTCACTTTTCACCCATGGTCCGTCCCGATCGATGTTTTCTCTCTGATTCTATAATCATTTCTTTTCAGAAGGCTGTATGCAGGCTGTGGAGAGCAGGAGTGCCTGGCCTGCCCATTGTTCATACAGATTCTCCCAGATAGAGCCTAACCTGACAGTGACCTCATATCCTGCTAGCCAGCAGCTCAACTTGGCTCGGCAAGTAGAAGGACGCCAGGTGATTCTCACAATGCATCCAAGAGGAACTGCATGTTACACTGGATCCCAGCCGTGTGAGTACAGATTTCCTAGTGGCAAAATGAACCTCAACTGTCCTGTGCTCGAAATCCAGGGGACTGGCCTTCTCACGCTGTGATGAGGAACTCCTCAAGTTGCTCCTTCCTGCAGTCCGATAGGAGTGGGACATTTCAGCCATTCTAGGTAGAACCCAATGCTTCAAATCATTGTTTCGGGGAGGAGGGGAGCTTCAATGCAAGGCTCTCCAATTAACTTCGTGGCACAGGCTCATGGCTGGGGCAAGTTCCTGCTCAGTGCATATTAATTCATGACTCTGCAGACCTCTGCAGTATTATTTCTTGGAGTGGGTGTGCCCTGAATGCAGAACCAGTGTGAAAGTTTTGTGTATGAAAGTTACACCTGCGTGAACTTGGGCTGTGTCTGACTGGGTTTCTCAAGCAGGATGCTTTTCCTCGGGCTTGGGGACAGTCTCCCTGATGTGAGCAACAGACCCTCACCATATCCACAGAGCCAAAATCCGTGAGGGCTCTCTCACTGCCCAGCTAAATAGTGCCCAATGTTTATGACATGCAGACAGGTATGAGTCACGATTGTCGCAGCTGTTAAGGGGTTCTTGTCATTCTGTGCGAGGCAGCTAAGATGGAATGCAAGCTCACTGAGGCTTGATTGGCCACTCCTACCTTCTTGCATTTGAAGGCTAGGCCAAGGGACTTCTTATTTACTTCCGAGGCACTGGCCCTGGGTTCACACGGACCAGGTAGGGAACAGGGTGCGTTGACTGTCTATCACAGTGGTCCTCATGGTAGAAATGAGCAGCAGCTGCATGGACGGTGTAGACGTGCTGCGAGCAGAGCACTACTCGATAGACCTCTGTGTGACTTGTCCTTGAGGGCAGCGTTTTTCTAGGCCAATGCTCCTTAAATCATCCACAAGGTGGAGCCTAGGACCAGAGCAAGAGCACAGTTGGTCTACTGTCCTCAGAAGAGTGATTGCTGCCTAGCTGGCAGAGTGATGACATTTGGACGGCATTGCTGACCACACCTTGAGCAGTCCACTTACGTGAAACGAGGCAGGGCAGGTTTAGCCTGGGCCTAAAGATGGACTGAAGGCCAGGAGAATGCTGCCCAGTAGGAGTGAGGGCTCACAGTGCTCTTCACAGGTTCTCAGTGTTCTATGCGAGTCAAAAGAGGGGATATTCAGGCTCACTCCAAGAGTCTCTCCTGGATCTTGGTGTGCTATTTGCTATCTCTGGGGAGGTTGGTGGACTGCATGTCTAGGCCCTGCTCATTTCCCCACCATTTGTAATCTGAAGGGGCGGCAGGCTGATGAACTCATGAACCATTCCATTTCAGGTTGTTGGCCTCAAGCTGGGGTTTGTTTGAGCCGATGGCAGTATCAGTGACACACAAAAGTTCGGCAGGAGGCAACCATGGATGTCCTGTGGCTCATCTCTCGGCTGGCTGGCTAGAGACTCTAGTACTTCACACACAATGGCATGAGCGGGGACTCCTTGAGCTCCTGAACCATGCTAGAGCTTTTGAGGGAGCCACGGAGGGTGAAGGAATACTGAGATATGAGAAACCCGTCGGTCACCTGAGGGCTTTCTGCCTACTGAGTCCCTGGGGTTCTCAATGAATGGCTATGCCCTGCTCCCTCTTCAACTGGGTTATGACCTGAGCGAGGTTTCTATCTTATTCTATAACCATTCCTTTTCACAGGGCTGTATGAAGGCTGTGGGGAGCAGGAGTGCCCGGCCTGCCCACTGTTTGTACAGATTCTCCCTGATGGAGCCTAGTCTGACAGTGACCTCACATCATGCTAATCGGCAGCTCCACCTGGCGCTGCAAGGAGAATGACGCCAGGTGATTTCACAATGCCTCCAAGAGGAACTGAATTTTACCCTGGATGCGAGCCATGTGAGTGCAGGTTTCATAGTGGCAAAATGAACCTCAACGGTCCTGTGCTCGAAATCCAGGGGCCTGGCAGTCTCACACTGTGACAAGGAGCTCCTGAAGTTGCTCATGCCTGCAGTTCCTTAGGAGTGGGAGGTGTCGGTCATTCTAGATAGAACCCAATGCCTCAAATCATTGATTCGGGGAGGAGTGGAGGTGCAATGCAAGGCTTTCCAATTAACTTCTTGGCCCTTTCTCATGGCTGTGGCAAGTTTCGGCTCAGTGCGTATTATTCTGTACGCAGACCTCTGCAGTATTGTTTCTGGGCATGGGTGTGCCCTGAATGCAGAACCAGTCTGAAAGTTTTATGTATGAAAGTCACACCTGTGTGAACTTAGGTAGTGTCTGGCTGGCCTTCTCAAGCAGGATGCTTTTCCTCGGGCTTGGGTACTGTCTCCCTGCTGTGGGCAATCGACTCTCACCATATCCACGGAGCCAACATCCTTGAGGGCTCTCTCACTGCCCAGCTAAATAGTACCCAAGGTTTCTGACATGCAGACAGGTATGAGTTACGATACTCGCAGCTGTTAAGGCGTTCTTGTCATTCTGTACGAGGCAGCTAAGATTGAATGCAGGCTCACTGCGGCTTGATTGGCCACTCCTACCTTCTTCCATTTGAATCCTAGGCCAAGGGCCTTCTTATTTACTTTCGAATCCCTGGAGCTATGTTCACCAGGGCCAGGTAGGGATCAGGGTGCATTGACTGTGTATCCCAGTGGTCTTCATGGCAGCCGTAGGCAGCAGCTGCATGGAGGTATAGACTTGCTGCGTGCTTACCACTACTCCGCAGACCTCTATGTGAGTTGTCCTTGATGCCAGAGTTTATACACGTCAAAGAATCTTAAAGCATTCACAAGGTGGCGCCTAGGACCAGGGCAAGAGCACAGTTGGCCTATAGTCCTCAGAAGAGTGCTTCCTGCCTAGCTGGCAGAGTAATGACATTTGGACGACATTGCTGACCACACCTTGAGCAGTCCACTTACGTGAAATGAGGCATTTCAGGTTCAGCCTGGGGCCTAAAAATGGACTGAAGGTCCGACGAATGCGGCACAGTAGGAGTGAGGTCTCACAGTGCTCTTTACAGGTTCTCAGTGATCTATGCGAGTCAAAAGAGGGGGAATTCAGGCTCACTCCAAGACTGTCTCCTGGATATTGGTGTGCCATTTGCTATCTGTGGTGAGGTTGGTGGACTGCATGGTTGGCCCTGCTCATTTCCACACCACTTGAAATCTGAAGGGACGGCAGGCTGATGAACTCATGAACCATCCCATTGCAGGTGGTTGGCGTCAAGCTGGGGTTCGTTTGAGCCCATGGCAGCAACAATCACACCCATAAGGTCAGCAGGAGGCAACCATGGATGTCCTGCGGCTCATCTCTCCTCTGCCTGGCTAGAGACTGTAGTGCTTAATGCACAATGGTATGAGCGACGGCTCCGTGAACTCCTCAACCATGGTAGGGCTTTTGATGGAGGCAAGAAGGGTGAAGGAAGAATGAGATATCAGAAACCCATGTGTCACCTGGGGGCCTTTTGCTTACTTAGTTCCTGGGGTCTCAATGAATGGCAATGCCCTGCTCACTTTTCAACCAGGTTCTGTCCCGAGCGATGGTTTCTCTCTGATTCTATAAACATTCCTTTTCAGATGGCTGTATGCAGGCTGTGGAGAGCAGGAGTGCCCTGCCTGGGCATTTTTCGTACAGCTTCTTCCTGATGGATCCTAGCCTGACAGTGACCTCACATCATGCTAGCCGCCGCTCAATGTCACTCTGCAAGGTTAGCCTCACCAGGTGATTCACTCAATGCGTCCAAGAGGAACTGAATGTTACAGTGGATGCCAGTCGTGTGAGTGCAGGTTTCGTAGTGGCAAAATGTACCTCAACTGTCCTGTGCTCTAAATGCAGGGGCCTGGCATTCTCACAGTGTGACGAGGAGCTCCTCAAGTTTCTCAGTCCTGCAGTTCTTTAGGAGTGGGACATGTCTGTCATTCTAGGTAGAACCCAGTGCTTCAAATCTTTGATTCGTGGAGAAGGGGAGCTTCAATGCACGGCTCTCCAATTACCGTCATGGCCGTGGCTCATGTCTGTGGCAATTTGTGACTTATTGTATATTATTCCATGACTCTCAAGACCTCTGCAGTATTGTTTCTGTGACTGGGTGTGCCCTGAATAGAGAATCAGTCTGAAAGTT
>NW_022904230.1:0-243 GCF_012274545.1 Fukomys damarensis | reverse complement strand
ATGGGAAAAGAAGATGTGTTATGTGCTTGTGCCTACACCCTCCATTATGTAATCATTATATACGGCAAACGTGGACTAATACAAATAGAAAGAGTTGTCTACAAAAGAAAACAAAAGAGGATGATAAATTCATCAAAGCTACTAGACAGTGAAGGATGATGCTGGGAGATGGGGCCTGTATGGAGCTGAGCCATGGTGCACCCAGGAAGGGTGCACTCTTGTCCTAAGCTTTTTCCCTCAGTC
>NW_022904229.1:0-523 GCF_012274545.1 Fukomys damarensis | reverse complement strand
CAATGTGGCAAGGGTTTAATGTACTTATAAAATAATTAGTTTTATACAAGCAGCATATTTTAAAGTTAAATTTATGCTTAAAATAAGCATTTGTGATCACTATTATTTACTGAGTAACTACTGTGTACGAGACCAGCAGGTGACATATGTTACCCATGTAGCCACTCCTACATTCAAAACTATGTCACACATGTTCTAGATGAGGAAACTTGGGTAGGGAGAATAAGTGGCTTTGACAGGGTCAAGTAGTTAGCGAGTGGTTCATATATAGGTCAACTGCCTCAAAGGCCGTAGTGTTCGATGCTAGCTCTTATTTTTATATTTCTTTTGCTACACTGGCCCAAGGGTTTGGTTTGTTTGTGTTTGTACTGTGTTTTTGTGTTTGCATTTATGAGAATGGGGGGAGGATTCTACTTGTATTTTGGTAAGATAAATTTCACACTTTTTGTTTTGTTTTTGTTTTTGTTTTTTGAGACAGGGTTTCACTATGTGGTTGAGACTGACCTGGAACTCACTATGTAGC
>NW_022904228.1:0-229 GCF_012274545.1 Fukomys damarensis | reverse complement strand
GAGGTTTGCTTTTCTTGTCACTCTCAGTTCGGTGGGAGGACGAGGAGTAGGAGCTAATCAGCGATGGAGGCGCGCTGTCTGAACTACCCAATCAGGAGGGGCTGAGGGAGGCGGGGACTTTCGGTCGTGGCCCTGCAGCTCGCACCAGTGAGTTGCTGAGAGCCTACAGCTGGCGAGATGGCATTTTCCTGTAACTTCTCCTGGCTGCGGGCTGCATCTGAAGGATCCA
>NW_022904227.1:0-570 GCF_012274545.1 Fukomys damarensis | reverse complement strand
TGATGTGAGGCAAACTTTACTTTTTGATCATATTTACCGAAAAAGATAGCTAGTACTGAGGTAAAGACCATTTGTCTTCCAATCTCATAGATCTGAAAAGTGGGAATAATTTTCATCCATACACTTGACTCCAAAAGAGTTAAAATGTATCTTTACTATTTGACTTTGTTCAGTAATTGTTCTTCCTTGAAACTTGACAAGTCTCTAAATAATTTTAGAATTGTATGGGAAAGTCTTTTGACAGTAGGGACTGGACCTGGGAATAGTCCCAGCATTCCATGAAATACATGCTTTGCTTATTAACACAATGCTTTATTTTATTTGTTTGTTTTTGGTTTTTTGGTACCGGGGATTGAACTCGGATCCTTGCACTTGCAAGGCCAGCCACCGAACCGCTGAGCTAAATCCCCGGCCCACAATGCTTTATTTTAAAGTTCTAGGATTATTTAATGCTTTGTCAAAATTAGAGAAGAATAATTACTGAAGAAAGGCAATTACTGAAAATTGGGAAAGAAGACTTGGAGATGGGGGAGGGTGGGGAGGGGAGGGAAGGAAAATTAAAAAAAAAAA
>NW_022904226.1:0-1011 GCF_012274545.1 Fukomys damarensis | reverse complement strand
TGTGACTTTATGTGTGGCTATCAGGGATAAAATCTTTTTTTTTTTTTTTCCCATTGCTAACTGGCCTGCGATGCTCTATGTGAGTATCCCCAGAGTCCTGAACCCCATGGAAGAAAATACTGATACCGTCAGAGAGAGCATAACACAGAATGACAAGCAAAAGTTTGAGAAGGAGGACTGGGAGAGAGGGGAGAGAGTAAAAATGTAGAGAGAAATGGACGGATCATCCAGATCCAGCTTCCTGCCAGGTCTGAATCCACCTTTCCTGTGACCTTTTAATTTATGGAAATCAGTGTACTTCCTTTTTATTTAAACTGATTCCAGTTGGGTTTCTTTTACCTGATAGGAAGAAAAAGTAAAAAATAAAAACTAAACATCTTTGATACTCCGATGTGAATATTTTATGGGACAGAGGTGAAACAATACTGCCGGTTGTGAGAATCTTTATCTTTCTGGGTGAGAATCTGATGATTTCCCAAGGAAGGAAATCATCCTCGCTTGTTTCTTTCTTTTTTTTTAATTGGTATGTGTTTGTGGTACAGTATCCTTACACTCCTCATGGGACTTTGTATGTGTATATGACATTTCTCATTTCCTTCTTTTTATCAAATAAATTTTGGACATTTATCAATAATTTACTATCATTGTCTGTTGACTCTTCTGGGAATGAGAACAAGTTCTCAGCAAGAAGAAGCTCTAAGGAATGCAGTTAAATAATATAGAAAGCATTTTGGAGTTTTGTATAAGTTTTTCAAGTATTATGGTTTTCAGGGAAGATTAAATAAAAGCAGAGTTTGATCAATATCACTAAAAGAAGGAAGGATAAAGTAAATAAATTTATTAGCAATAAGTTGCACCAACAAGAATAGTATTTGAAAATAAACATCCATTACGTGTTGGGGTGGTGTCCATGTTGTGCACATTCAGTAGAGCAGTATGGGTGTATTTTGCCAAAGAAACCATAGCAATTACACCTTGTTTGGCAAAAAAAAAAAAAAAAAAAAAAAAAAA
>NW_022904225.1:0-264 GCF_012274545.1 Fukomys damarensis | reverse complement strand
AAAGTGCAACTATATCAGGAAGATTTAAGTAATAACCCAGAAATTAAACCAAGGGCAACCCAACAAGAAAACTAAAAATGAGGAAACACTTAAGCAAGACACAAAGACAGACTTCAAGTTCACCAACGGCAAACAGTAGGGCAAATGAGGATGAAAAGTCTGATGATGAACCAGCAGGACACCCTGAACCCACAGCACGGCAAATAACAAAACAGATCAATCAGGCTCTAGAAAAATTCAAAACAGAAATAATTTCCCAGATAA
>NW_022904224.1:0-200 GCF_012274545.1 Fukomys damarensis | reverse complement strand
TGTCCCAAAGATTCCTGTATGTTGTATTGGCCCTGTTTTTTAAAGGTTCCATCATCTCTCACATTGCCATGCTGGGAACCAAGCTTCCAATACACTAATTAAACCATATTCAAACCACTTACCAATCTTTTATCTTCCTTTGATTGTTTTATTAAAGAAGGTCTTTATGGAACAGCAACTCTGACCACACATGATACTAA
>NW_022904223.1:0-207 GCF_012274545.1 Fukomys damarensis | reverse complement strand
TCTTCTGTCCAGCTAGACATTTTCACCTAGGTCAAGCAGAGAGGATAGAAATGTGAAACACCCCGTTTAGATGGCTGACAACCCCTACAGCTGGGGGTTATAAAGAAGAGAGGCAATAACCTTTCATCCATACCCTACCCCAGACAAAGAAAAAAGTATGGAAAACAAGTAGAGATTAGGAATCCTCTGGATACAAAATGCCTAAAG
>NW_022904222.1:0-211 GCF_012274545.1 Fukomys damarensis | reverse complement strand
AGATGACCAGATCCAGATTGTGATGAAGATAATAAGTGAGAGAGGAAGAAATGAGGTTGTGAGGAGCTGCCATTGCATCACCCTCTTCTCTTGTACAGAAAGACAAGAGAGTTGCTCTGAGATTTTCCTTGTGAAGAGAACTTGAGACCTGCATCACAGTCTTCCAGTTATTATTCTTCCCCATGTATGAGGAACTGGATATATGAAGATC
>NW_022904221.1:0-1355 GCF_012274545.1 Fukomys damarensis | reverse complement strand
TTCCATTTTATAGAAAAACCACATCTTGTTTATCCAGTTTCCAAGTGATGGGCAAATGGGCTGTTTCCAAGTTTTATCTATTGCAAATTGTGCTGCTATAAATATGGGTGTGCATATATCCCTGTGGTATGATTCTTTTGGAAAGATACCCAGCAGAGGGATGGCTGGGTCAAATGGAACCTCTTAAAGACAAAGGCACATTAGAGAAAGGAACAGTAATGGTGAGGGGCTGCAGTCCAGCACTGAAAAGGTATATCCATGACCAAAGAAATAAATATTTTAGAAGCCCCAACTCTTTAAAAGAGATACAGAAAATGAGAAAACATATTCAAGACAGAGCTGCTGGAGCAATGTTGACAGGAAGTTAAACTAAACATAATGATATCTTGATTTCAGCCTAGTGAGATCCATTTTGAATTCTGATAGCTAGATCTGTGATTAAAAACTTTGAAACCTGTAAGTTTTCGATAGTTTATACAAAGTTAACACAGACACTCTTTAATGTCATCTACATATTGTGTTTCAATAATGGTGAAACTAGTAACATTACTATTACTAGTAATTATTACCTTAATCACTAGGTACTGGTTTAAATTTTGATTACATAATCATTAAAAACTCATCATCTAACAATATAAAATATAAAATCAAATTTGTCTGTGCTAAATTAACTACACATGCTCATTTTTCCCCGGTACTGGGGATTGGGGATCAAACTCAGGTCCTTGCACTTGTGAGGCAGGCCTGGCACCATTGAGTTAAATCCTCAGCCCCACATGATTTTTTCTGTAAAGGCTGTGCCTGAAAAACTTCAAAGTGTGTTTAAATGGCTGGCTCAACTAAACCTGTAAAGATGGGATACACATGGACCATAGAATAAGGCTCCATAATATACATTTTTTTTTTTGAGACAGGGTCTCACTATGTAGTCAAGATTGACCTGGAACTCACTATGTAGCCCAGGCTGGTCTTGAACTCAGTGATCCGCCTGCCTCAGCCTCCCAACATAATACACTTTTACTAATTTAGTTCTTTAGTAAGCCAACATTCAACTTTTTATCTACTTGTACCTTAAACTGCTGGACAAAGTGGAATGTTCTGAAAGGATTCAAAGGAAGTTTTTTGTCCTCTGTGTCTTGCTGTTCATATTTTCCTGATGGAACTTTTGGAGCACAGAATGCCTGCTCCTTGAGTTTCATGCCCTTATTTATCTTCTTTCTGTACGGATTTGGAAGTAGATATTATTTAAGATATTATTAGTGAGCCAGGGATTTAGTTCAGTGGTTCCGCCACCTGCCTTGCAAGCACAAGGACCTGAGTTCTATCCCCAGTACCAAAAAAAAAAAAAAAAAAAA
>NW_022904220.1:0-1511 GCF_012274545.1 Fukomys damarensis | reverse complement strand
TATGAAGAAGCACAGTCTGGCCTATTAGCATGGAGTCACTTTAGCCTATTCAAGTCTTACATTCCCAAACATATGAAATTTTCCAAAAAAAAAATTTAGTCACCGGAGATGGCAAAATTTTGATTTACTCACTGTGTTGTGTTTCTTCTCTACAAATTGAAGCAAATGCCTCACAATACATCTCACTGTTCATATGTTGTATTCTTCTAATATTAGAATTGCCTATGTCCAGTTTTGAATTTATCCTCCTAGGATCAGATAAAGATTGCTGGAAAGACATTTTCAATGGTGGCTACCGTGTCTTGGAAAGAAAAGGCTTTCCCAGTGATGCATTTGCAACACAATATTTCAGAGAAAAAAAATCACCATGGTTTTTACCCCTAACCCAAATGACATGGCAAGATAAGGCAGAGCAAGTTCCATAAATGACATAGATTTAACCTTCACTTTTTGAATTTCTGTCTTTTCCTAGTACATAGATAGCATAAGCAGAAAGCAAGCAACAGAATAAGGTTTGAGTTTGACCGAAATATTTTTTATGATATTGAGAGATGGTTGTGTATTGAATGCTAGTGGCTCCTGTGCCCCTAATGGAAAAACACCTGTTGAGTGTGTAAAAGGGGTCCTGACCACACCGACACATGGTCCCTTCCATTCAGGAGTATTTGTGCTTTTGTATGTGAAATTGCACTGTTAATTTAGATGTACATACAAATTTATATACCTAAACTCATGCGTGATTTTGAAAGAAAACTAAGACAGAGAAAGAGAGACATCAAATAGGAAAAAGTCAAGAACCAGTGAATTCAGGTAAGCAAAGAAGAAAAGTAGGAAACTTTGAAAGAGAAAAGCTTTTATAGAGAGATGTCCACACTGAGAGCTTAAGATAAAACCATCTTTCAGGATCTACTTTGACATGGACAGTATTTCGTGTCTTTTAATTGAGGCTTGGCCTAAACGTGATTTTCGTGTGTTCATTTCACTTCAAATTTTATTCACTCTCAGCCTCCTTCCCAACCTACTGCGATTGCCCAATTTCCCTGAGGAGTTATGGAACATGAGAGGAAAAACAGACCTAGCAGTAATAATCTTGGATCATGTCCAGAAAAGACTTCTAGTTCTTAGTGTACACGGAGGAGGCTTCTCCAAGTCTTTTACATGGGGCTTGGGGAATTAATGACAACCTTAACTAATCTACTCCACACTGGGAAATGGCAGAGTGCCCTGAGGTCAGAGTCTCACCTGCTGCTCCCATCTTGCCCACAAAGGGAGCCATTGGATTCAGCAGTCTGCTATCAACTGTGAGACCTTGGGCTCCAGAAGCCACAGCTTCCATGGGGTTCCATCATCTCGGAGGATGCAGGTCACAGTGGGGTAAAGCAAAGGCAGCAGAACTCGTAGACATCTGAGGGTGATATTCTGCAGGAAGTAAGCCAACTCGACCTATCATGGATGCTGAAATCATAACCTTAGGAAAAAAAGAGAGAAGCTGCTCTTAGGAACCTGAAAGG
>NW_022904219.1:0-219 GCF_012274545.1 Fukomys damarensis | reverse complement strand
CTGCCTGGTCACCCCTACCCCTTCGTGACACTGAAGGCAGCAACTAGGAGCACAGTCCTATTTTTCAGCCATTCAAGAAGGACCGAACCCTTCCAACAAGTTCGCAAATGTGCGTACGGAGATTTCACTGCATATCCAGGGCCGGGGGAGCACAAATGGGGCAACTGAAGGAATATCAAACACAATTAGCTCCTAGACTGAGTCCAACAATTTCTTTTC
>NW_022904218.1:0-225 GCF_012274545.1 Fukomys damarensis | reverse complement strand
TGGAGGCCTATAGACCAATGTCCAAAGGAATAGTACCAAAATATGGACACTCAAAACAAAAACGGAGCTCTTAAAAGCAGGAATACTTCCTCCTTTATAGGCTCTGCAGTAGCTGTCTAATTAGGATAAAATCTATTTTAGTTTGTCTAAAAATGTGTATGTTAATGTCTATGAAAGATAATTTTGTTTGGGTAGATTCTTGGACTGTCAATAGCTGTGAATAGG
>NW_022904217.1:0-302 GCF_012274545.1 Fukomys damarensis | reverse complement strand
CAAGGCAGGTGGTGGAACCACTGAGCCAAATTCATGGCCCTGAAAGCTTTCCTTGAAAGGAATAACACAAAATGTCCACTATCGCACTCTTGTTCAATATACTACTTGAAACATTAACCACTGCAATCAGGCAAAAGAAAGAAACAAAAGGGATACATGTAGGAAAGGAAGACATCAAATTATTATTTGCAGATGACATAATCCCTTATATAAAAGACCCAACAAATTTCACCAAAAGGCTTCCACAGCTAATAATTCAGCAAGCAGCACAATTCAAAATCAACACACACAAATGAATACCA
>NW_022904216.1:0-371 GCF_012274545.1 Fukomys damarensis | reverse complement strand
CACACACACACACACACACACACACACACACACACATACATGCACACACACTACAGGGTTTCTGTGAAGATGCGGTTCACAGGCACTGCCCCAGACCCCTGGCTCCATCCTGCTGCACTTTCTGAAATCTGCCTCCTCAGCCCCTTCCAAGACTCTGCCATGGAGCTACGGCTGGTGGAGTCTCTGAAATAGTGGGTCTGGTGGTACAAACTGTGGCACTACCTGTACAGAGGTGGCACCTCGCATCAATTTCTCCACGTGTCAGGGGGACTTTCGATGTTCCCATGAAAAGAGAATGGCCTGCTCTATGATTTTCAAGGCACACTGCCATGTGATAGCATCTCTCCCTTCTGTCAAAACAGATTGCACCC
>NW_022904215.1:0-223 GCF_012274545.1 Fukomys damarensis | reverse complement strand
TCCTTGGCTGATTAGGGAGCAGGGATGAGACATTTTCACTTACTGTCAGTTGGAGAGTCAGTTTATACTATCATTTGAGAGAGCGGAAAGCAACATGTAACAAAATTTAAAACACAGATGCTCCTAGGCTGGGGATTTAGCTCAGTGGTTCCGTCACCTACCTTGCAAGTGCAAGGACCTGAGTTCGATCCCCGGTACCCAAAACAAAAAAACACAGATGCTC
>NW_022904214.1:0-232 GCF_012274545.1 Fukomys damarensis | reverse complement strand
GGGTGGAGGGCTCATGTCTTAGGCTACTTGATGTGCCTCCGGACTTGGACGTGATGCATAGGTGTTCCAGCGAGTCACGCTGCCCCCAGGTACCGGCATTAAGCTAATCCCGTCGGAGACACCTCCACAGCCTGGAGCAGAGCGAACGACGGCGCTTAGCCATCTGTTTAAATTCTACAAAGCTTAGGGGTTGGAACCCATGGTCACCAGCGAGCTGGCTATCTTCAGGGTC
>NW_022904213.1:0-847 GCF_012274545.1 Fukomys damarensis | reverse complement strand
CAAAAGGGCTCTCCATCTCAGAATCAGAAGTCATCCAGCCCTATGCTCAGAGGAGTCACCTGTACAAGGCAACAGCTGGAAAATGATCAGGATCTAGGTCTCCTGCTTCCTAGATCAACCTCTTATCTCTTTGAACCTGAAGGAAAAAAAGAGACTTTCTACTTCTTTCAGATTTACAAGCCTCAGAAACAGTATCTAAGAATCACCTGGCATCTAAGCACTTACTTAGTAGGTATTGAGTTTTTTTCTGAAGTACAAATATATTTTACAGTATTCGTTTTTTGTTTGTTTGATTTTTTGACAGAATCTTGCTAAGTGGCTAAGTTGCTCAGGTTGGGTTTGAATGTGCAATCCTGCCTCAGCTACCCAGAGTGCTGGGATTTTAGGTGTGTGCCACGGTGCCTAACTACAAATATATTTTAGCAACAAAAAAGTGTTGAGCACTGTGCAAAAGTTGTGCATGGCTCAAGAAGAAGCAGGAAGATGAGTTCTGACTGACCAAGCGCTACAAACAGCTAGATCTCGACCCAGCTCAAAAGACTTTAGGAACTCTGCAATACCACCCCCTAGAGCCAAAAGGAAGACATTACAAGCTTGGAGTCACACCTGAAACAAACTAGAGTACTACACTTAATTTTTCTTAAATTTCAAATCAGCCAGTATGAGTCCACAAAGAACTAAAGCTAACAAGTGGACAAAATAAGAGGTCTGGAAAACATAAAGTAAAGATTTATTTGGGACTTCCCAGATATTGGAGGACTCAAGAAGCCATACATCCTGGTTAATCATAACTTGCCTGCCTTTCTAAAGCCAGTTAAACATTTTCAGAGCCAAATGGGAACCTAGC
>NW_022904212.1:0-209 GCF_012274545.1 Fukomys damarensis | reverse complement strand
TACAAAAAGCCAAGGGATTTATGACTGCACCTGGAACGGCATTTCAAAATTGGAAACAGGATGTTGATCTCCTAGAGGCCATTTTCTTATCACAAGAGGTCTTAGTCTTATTCAGAATTGTAGCTCACATGGGCAATAAACTGCCCGAGGCAAGGGGAAAGTAATTAGTTGATAAATGTCTAAGTTAGCAGTTTATAAATCCATCAAAA
>NW_022904211.1:0-246 GCF_012274545.1 Fukomys damarensis | reverse complement strand
TTCACCTTTCTACAAACTCTATGGGCACGTATCACAAAATTCGTCCAAATTCTTTGCTGTGGTTTAATGAGGAAAAGCTTTCTCCAATTTCCAATAAAATCATTTCATCTTAGTGTAGTCCCTAGTGTTCTCTGAGCCTTCACTAGAACTTAACATTATGTGTTCTGTTTATAGTGTTCTAGGATTTCTTTAGTCTACTGCTCCAAACTCTTCAAACTTCCACCAGTTCCAAAGCCATATCTACCT
>NW_022904210.1:0-738 GCF_012274545.1 Fukomys damarensis | reverse complement strand
ATCCATTTATATTAGTAATGAACAGCAATGGAAAGTAAACAAATATTTGTACATAAAGTACAATGTTATTGCACTTGTACTTCTGAAACATTTTCTCCTCTAAACTTTCAATATTGGGTGCTCATGATAATTTTGCGCTTAGACTACACTTAATAAAATCATAGCCAGACATGTAGCACATGCCTGTCATCCCAGCACTCAGGAGGCAGAGACAGGAGGATCACCTTGATTCCGAGGCCAGCCTGGGCTACATATTGAGCTCAAGGCCAGCCTGAAATATATAGCAAGACCCTGTCTCAATCAATCAGTCAATCAAAATAACACCCCACAAAAATACCCTTTCAGCAAAATCAAGGACAATAGTATGGAAAAACATAACAGACTGTATGGTATTACGGAATGAATAGAATGAACATTCACAGAAGATACTACATCCTCATCTCTCACTTAGAACATGCACACAGAACAAAATGCTTCGGATTTATCCACGTGTGCCCGGCAGTTCAAATATGAGCGACAGAGGCCTCCACCACAGCAGCACCACATATTCCCGTCAGCAATAGCTCTGTCATATTTAGCGCATGGCCCCAAGGCCTGAGGACAAGGTCACCTGGCAGTCGCCACCTACACACACACCAAAACCACAGGACTACCTGTCTCCAGGTCTCCATTCTGCCCCCCGACACACTTATAGATACAACTGACGTTGATTACACCTGAAAAAATTCACATGCAGAC
>NW_022904209.1:0-2543 GCF_012274545.1 Fukomys damarensis | reverse complement strand
TTGTTCTGGCTAAAATTTTGAGTACTATGTTGAACAGGAGTGGTTAAATTGAACACTCTTGTGCATAAAGTAGTGTTTTTAAAGGAGAGTATTATAAACAACACAAAGCCTTGTGAATGGTAGAGTATAATACTTGTATACCTAAGTTATGCAATACTACTGTACAATGATAAAGTGGGAGGAGGAGGATCTTTACATGCTTATGTAATTTCCAGGATATATATTTAGGTATATTTAAACAGAAGCATAATAGTATACAGAATATGGAAGACAAGTAAATATATCCGTTTATATATGACTCATATCTGCAATAAAATCTAGTGGAAGAACAAAGCTAAAACTAATTCAAAATTTAAAAACTAAAAAAAAATTCTATCTATAAGAAAAGGATGGAAATATTATAGAACTAGTATTTCTCTAAGAAGAATTTGCTAGTCTTGAATGTAGAATCACATAACTGCTTTACATATTGAAATAAATAAGGAAGTCATTTGTAAAAGGAAAAATTCTAAAGCAATGTATTTAACTATAAATTAACTTAGAAGATTATTTTTGTGGACTATATATTTATTTATAGTCTAAAGAATTTATTAATATGATCTAAGTGGATGTATTACCTGCTGTCTTGTGATGGGGACAAAACACCCAACACCCTCAACTTAATGAAGGAGAGATTGATTTTGGCTCATAGCTTTTAGAGGATTAATTTCACAGTTGGACCCAAGGCAGAAAAGATATTGTAGAAGAGTCTGGTGCAGAAAAGCTGCTCATGTCATGACCACCAGGAAGCAGAGAGAGAGAGAGACAGGAGAAGCCAAGGACAAGTATAAACCCTTCTGGGTCACATGCCTAATCATCCACCTTCGACCAGGACCCACCCTCAACAGCGAGCCATCTGTAGAGCCGCCATGACCCAATCATCTTCTAAAGGCCCTATCTCTGAGTATATGAGAATTTTGAGGGACATTCTAGATCTCAATCATAACAATAGCCATTTTGGTTATTTTTTTTATTTTTCTTGCCAGTTATCTACAAGTAGAACATATTTGATACATACGTATACCTAAAATGTACAACTTTTGGACAGTCATATCTCATAAATATGAAACCTTTAAAACAGTGGTCCTTTTTGTGACTTCAGAGACTGGCTTCATGGAAGAAAATTTTTCCACCTAGGAGAGAAAGGGAAGGGGCAGCATCTTTCAGAGGAGCATGCAATCTACATCCTCACATGTGCAGTTCATTGTAGGATTTGTGCTCCTAGGAGAATCTAATGACTTCATGATCTGACAGAGATGATGAGAACTGGTTGTAAATATAAATAAAGCTTCATTCCCTCACCTGCCACTTGCCTCCTGTTGTGTGCCTCAACCCCCAACTGTGAAGGTGAAGAACCCTGGTTTATAGCATTGTGCTTTGGCAGCTTTATCATTAATAATAACCTTTGTGATTTAAAATTCTAGAAAGTACATAATCCTGTAGTATTTTCACATTTGCTGCTTTCTGGAAATAAACCATAAATGCACCACAGCATAAGTTATGTCCCATGTACATTAGACATTTGGCCAAAAAAGATTTCTATTTTTTCTCTGTTGAAAACTTAGTCTTGTTCAAAAATGTTATGTAAGGCTTCTGACAATTTAACAAGTAGTGAGTTCAAATGATGTTCAAATTCAAAGGCCTATAAATTTTTAAATTGTTATTTTCCCTTTTTAATTTAGTACATATCAATTATACAAAAATAGTGCACTTCATTTTGGAATATTTGTACATGCATATAACATCTTTTAATCATTCCCTCTATCTCCTTACATACCTTCCTCTTTCCATATCCTTCTCCCTATTCCTTTCCTCTTCTCTAACAGTCCTCCTTTTACTTTCATGTCATCTCCTCTCCTCTATTGAATTAATTTTTTTTCCAGATTCCTCATATGAGAGAGAAACACGCAATACTTACTTCGCTTTCTAAGTCTGGCTTATTTCACTTAACATCATGGTCTTCAGTTAATTTGTTTTTCTGCAAATAACATGATTTCATTCCCCTTTATGATGAATAAATGTGTATGTATAACTCATTTTCTTCATTCATCTGTTGATTGCTACTTAGAATGTTTTCATAATTTGGCTGTTGTGAATTGTGTTGCAATAAACATGAATATGTAGGTATCCCTATAGTATGCTGTCTTTAATTCTTTCAGGTATATAAGGAGTGGGTTATATTGTAGTTTTATTTTTACGTTTTTAAGGAACCCATACTGCTTTCCATGATAGCAGTACTAACTTATGTTGTACCCAGATTGTGATATCCCCAAAGACCACCAAGGAGTCAAGTTTGATGCAATCACATGAGGAGTTTATTGCAAGCTCGAGCCTGGACTCCCAGACCTCACCGACATAGCAGATTTGTACCAAGAGCCCCAAACCCGATTTCAAACAGGCTTTTTATCTGCAAAGAAGCAGAACTAGGGGCTTTCTAGACAGGTCAGTGCCTGATTGGTTAACATTTTGAAAATGCAGGCAGGGGACAAAGGTCTGCTGACTTG
>NW_022904208.1:0-265 GCF_012274545.1 Fukomys damarensis | reverse complement strand
TCTTAATATTCTTTCCTACAAATGGTGCTACAACAGTTAAATGTCCAAATGCAAAAAAAAAAAGACTCAACCCATACCTTACTTATACCAGACACAAATTAACTCAAAATAGATTACAGACCTAAATTACAACTGAAGCTTACAGAGGAAAACATGGAGCAAATTTTTGACTATGTGTTACACAGTGAGTTTTTAGTTATAATACTAAAAGTATTGGCCTTGAAACCAAAGGTAACTTTTGCTTTAAATAAGATACTGAAGAGAA
>NW_022904207.1:0-890 GCF_012274545.1 Fukomys damarensis | reverse complement strand
ATGCACTGCCCTCCAGTGTGCATGCTGGAGTAGGGCTTCCTCTCGCACACTCCTCTGCACGGCGGGACCTGGCCCTGACAGAGCTCTGCAGGGTGACCCTTCCTGGGTTCCTTCGGGTCGGAGTCTCTGACACCCATGAGGAGCAGGCCTGGGGTCCCTGTTACAAAGAGCCATCGACTGACTCTGAGCTCGCTCCACCCCAGGCCACCGCACTGCTGTTTTCTGGTGACCTCTCAGTCCCCCACTTCTCCTCCTCGTACATTTCCTACCTGGGTGAGGAGAGACAATGGTGGGGCCCGTGGGGCCACCTCAGTCCCCTACCCATCATCTTTCCCTCACACTGATGCTTAGATCCTTCACGACAGCTTGTTTAGTTCTAAAGCCTCACAGAGCCTGGCATGGTGGCCCACACCTGTAACCTTGGGCACTCTGGGAGGCTGAGCCCAGCCTGGGCCACGCGGCAATGTAGGGAGACCCTGTCTCAAAGTAATAAAAATGGCTGTGGATGCAGCTCGGCGAGGCGGCCTTGGGGTCAGTTCCTAGTACAAGAGGCAAGTGCCACTTCGGCCGTGCCAGGGAAGGGCCCATCGCCTCGGAAACAGGTCCCCGAAGGTCAGAGAGAGGCCACATCCCAGGTCTCAGCATCTCTCACCAACACCACGGGAACGCTCCCTGACCTCTCTGCCCTCGGCCCTGGCCCCGTCATAGCCACGCACTGGCACAGTGGCTCCATGAGCACATCCTCGACTGTGCCTGGCTCACTGTGTGGAGTCTTCCCCACAGCCCATAGTCCCACCTGCCCGTCCTGCCACCAGAGAACCTCACACGGCTCCGTCCCTGCCCTCTCCACTGCAGGCACAGCCTCTCTGCCGGCAGCTTTGCACCGGCCT
>NW_022904206.1:0-833 GCF_012274545.1 Fukomys damarensis | reverse complement strand
CTCTAGTAAAACCCCTAAGAAGTCGAAGTAAGGGTTCAATCATGAGGAACAACAGTGAAAGCTGTCAAGATGGACATTTCCAGGCCAGGATTTAGCTCGGTGGTGTCACTGGGTGCCTCATAAGCACAAGGACCTAAGTTCAATCCCCAGCCCCCCAATCAAGATGGCCATTTTCAGATATAGGGCAATTGCGTATGGTTAACCCCCAGTATGGGACACCTTAGTTTATGCTGGGAACAAAGAAATCACTCCTATTCTCATTGTCCTAACTCAACTAAATATTTGAGGTGGACATCCTCAGAACAGTGTATACACGCAATAACTTTACAGGCCAAAGACTGGTTTGCAACAAACTGATGTATTCACCCTAGAACAAGACAGGAATCCCCCAGTGGCACTAACTGGTCCTGTGGAACCAATTTGTGGCCCTGAAACCCCTTGGACAGATATGGAGAGGCACTCTGGGATTTGTGGGTTACAAGGCAGGGTTGTCAAAAGCACCGACAAACCTGCAAACATACCCCACCAACAACACTGATGGTCTAGAAGTGTGTCTCACTAGTATGATCACGTGGCTTCTATCTTTATCCCCACCCTAGGGTTAGAAGTTGTCATGCAACACATTGAGGCCTTAACTAATTATACTTAGTGGGCCTTAACACCATGACTGGTCTCTCTATCCTAAATGAAGAAATAAAATTAATGAGACAAGCCTTCTTCCCAAATTTGTAGGCATTATATATTCTAACTACAGCACAGGGGTGTACACGTGCAATTAGAAAAGCTAAATATTGTGTGTACATTCCTGATCCTTGTGCTAATATCTTGATAGC
>NW_022904205.1:0-238 GCF_012274545.1 Fukomys damarensis | reverse complement strand
CACAGCAGTGTGAATTACTGCACGGTGATGGCTTCCTCTGAGAACTCCAGTGTGCCTCCCTAGTGAGGCACAGACCCAGGTGAGTACTTCCTGATGAGAGCCAGCTTCCCCTGACTGTTTACATCACACAGCAGAAAGCAGTGGTCAGTCAGTTTCACCAAAGAAGTGTTTGCTATGGGCTGAGTGTTGCTCTAAATGAGAGCACAGTGAAGCAGAGACCTCGGGGAACATATGGCCA
>NW_022904204.1:0-251 GCF_012274545.1 Fukomys damarensis | reverse complement strand
AACTTTTCAAGATGCACATATTTTTCTCTTTTGATCTGCACAGTTCCTAGCAACAGACAGGGGTGCTGTTGGTCACATTTTGAAGTAGCAGTAGCAGAGAGAGACTGTGGCTTCTTCACAC
The DNA here is from genome assembly GCF_012274545.1 of Fukomys damarensis. Lineage (NCBI taxonomy): Eukaryota > Metazoa > Chordata > Mammalia > Rodentia > Bathyergidae > Fukomys > Fukomys damarensis. Next base: position 130 of record NW_022904204.1, on the reverse strand, counting down.
AGCTTCTTAGAGATGATTACACAAGGACCCTCGCTGGACCCTCCTAGGGTCTGATCAGTGTTCCAGGCTGGAAACCATGTATTCTGGCCTCGACTAGGGGTCTGAAGCTTCGTGAAGTCCCAGTGTGCTG
>NW_022904203.1:0-511 GCF_012274545.1 Fukomys damarensis | reverse complement strand
TTAAGTATGCGCAATGCAAGACACATGGGGCCATGGCAGCCTCCACCCAGATTTCAAATTCAATGTGCCCCTTAAAGGGTACATGTGACACTGTAAGAGTAAAGATGAAATTGCTATGGAGAACCCCAGTAAGAAGAAGATGCAAGGAATATTGACCATATACTAAGGAAAAATGAAGCCACTGACCAGAGTCAGTCCAAGAGAGAAACCGTGTGGGTGGATGCCTATAATAGGCATGAGGTTGCCCAAGTCCTTCAGAGTTCGTATCTAATCACAACCTACCTTGGGTGCTGGGCATGAAGCTACAGGATTTAATATTTGTCTTGCTGATTGGGGGATTTATTTGGTCCTAATTCTCTTATTCTTCCCTTTTGGAATAGAAATATTTACTCATGCACTGTATGTTGGAAGAATCTAGCTTTTTGATTTTCCTTTTTTTTTTGGGGGGGAGTCAGGGTCTCACTATGTAGTTGAGACTGACCTGGAACTCACTATGTAACCCAGGCTGGTC
>NW_022904202.1:0-204 GCF_012274545.1 Fukomys damarensis | reverse complement strand
CACGCTCCGGAAGCCTCGAGGATCCCGTCACGGGGCGATGGACTCCGTTTCTGGAGTTGGAAATTTTTAACCATTCTTTAAGGAAAAACTAAAATGCCAGTTAACACTAGCTTTCGGGGTAGGTCTGTTGGAGGGTGTTCGCACGCCAACTCAAAACAGATTTTTTGTTTTCGCCTGGCTTCCCAGAAATGCAGACCTCCCCCA
>NW_022904201.1:0-278 GCF_012274545.1 Fukomys damarensis | reverse complement strand
ACTGCTTTGGTTTCAAAGGGCTAAGCGGGAAAGAAGCTGTTTCCCAGGGAAAACTGCAGTTTAAACCAGAGAAGCACTCTGCCGAGTGCGTTTGTGTTCTCTGGCTGGCAGAGATTGAAACACTGTTGTGAGGGACTTTAGCAGAAAATCCCTTAAGGCCTAAAAGAGTGCCTAGCAGGTCTGAGTGCACGCAAGACTCAGAGGTGGAGGCAGACCCCCCCGCTGGCCGAGGAGCATGCGGTAGCCCTCCTGCGGGTCCTTTTTGGCCACGTTGCAGA
>NW_022904200.1:0-304 GCF_012274545.1 Fukomys damarensis | reverse complement strand
TTTCCTCTGGCTTGGTGACAGTCTCGCTGCTGTGGGCAATAGACCCTGAACATATCCACGGAGTTGAAGGCCGTGAGGGTTGTCTGACTGGCGACCTAGGTAGTGCCGAATGATTATGACCTGCAGAGAGGTATGAGTCACGACTCTGGCAGTTGTTAAGGGGTTCTAGTCATTCTGTGCGAGGCAGCTAAGATGGAATGCAGGCTCACTGCTGCTTGATTGGCCACACCTACCTTCTTTTATTTGAAGGCTAGGCCAAGGGCCTTCTTATTTACTTTCAAATCCCTTGACCTGTGTTCACCAG
>NW_022904199.1:0-292 GCF_012274545.1 Fukomys damarensis | reverse complement strand
GCCAACTTTTAAGTAAACTCCTAGAGGAGAGGAATCATCCAGTTTTATTCATCAATATACCTCTAAATATATAACACTATCCAGACCATGTGAGGTCATTAATAGTTGTGGTATCCATCAAGGTTACACAGTATTCATCAGGGATGGCAAGTGGAGATTGTTCATGCCTTTCTCAGCACCATCTTTTGATGAAGAAGATAAAGCAATCCAGTAAGAGTAAGAATTTACAGATACTGATTTGAGAACCGGGCAACTTTGAAGTGTGGTCCCCAGTTCAGTACCATTCTTCAAA
>NW_022904198.1:0-322 GCF_012274545.1 Fukomys damarensis | reverse complement strand
AATAATAATAATATAAAAAACAAAGATAGAAGCCAGGTGTGGTGGTACACCCCTGTAATCCTAGCTATTCTGGAGACTGAAGCAGGATTGCCTGACTCCAAGAGTTCAAGCCTATCCAGGGTAAAATTGCAAGACCCTGTCTCCCACGAAAAAAGAATAACAAAGCTAGGAGTGGTGGCACACACTTGTAAATCCTAGTACTCTGGGAGGCTGAGGCAGGAGGATTGCTGTGAGTTAAGGCCAGCCTAGGTTCCATCGTCACTTCAAGGCTGGCCTGCACTACATAAGGAGATGATGTCTCAATTAATCAATCAATCATTCA
>NW_022904197.1:0-218 GCF_012274545.1 Fukomys damarensis | reverse complement strand
TTTAAACTTTTCAATGAAATCGAAAGGGAAACAATACTTCCAAATTCATTCCTGGAAGCAAGTCTTACTTTGATTCCAAAACCAGGGAAAGATCCAACTAAAAAAGAGAACTACAGACAAATCTCCTTAATGAATATAGAGGTAAAAATCCTCAGTAAGACACTGGCAAACAGAATACAGAGGGTCATCAAGATCATACATCCTGACCAAGTCAGATT
>NW_022904196.1:0-226 GCF_012274545.1 Fukomys damarensis | reverse complement strand
GAGTTCTGTTAGGTCATCGTAGCCGGGTCCCCCGGGGTCTCCTCTTAGATGTAAATTCCCACTCCCGGGTGGTATTCAGAGTTGAGCCCAGTCTCTTCCCCAGGGCCGAATCCTGCAGCAACCCTAATGAAATCTCCCTTCCTGGCCTTTGGCTGACGGCTTCGTCCCCAGGGTGGCGCTGTTGGAAGGAAGCCTGCTGGGCGGGAGCAGGGCAGGGCAGGGGCGC
>NW_022904195.1:0-432 GCF_012274545.1 Fukomys damarensis | reverse complement strand
TCATAGGTACCTTTATTAAATTGAGGTATAGACCATCTATTCCAATTTTTGCAGGTTTTTTTTTTATCACGAATGTGCGTTGAATTTTATCAAATGCTTTTTCAGCATTTTACTGGCAAAGAAATAGGCCTGAGGATCAGTGGAACAGACTGGAAGACACAAAAACAAATGCAGATATACTCAGCTACCTCATCTTTGACAAAGGAGCTCACCATCCTCAGTGGAGGAAAGATAGCCTCTTTAATAAATGGTGTTGGAAAAACTGGATGTCAACCTGCCACAGATTAAAATTAGACCCTTATCTTTCGCCATGCACTACATTAAAATCCAAATTGATTAAAGATCTAAATATTAAAACAGAAACATTAAACTTGCTAGAAGGCAAGTTAGGCAGAACTCTGGAAGACATTGGTACAGGAAAAGACTTTATGA
>NW_022904194.1:0-238 GCF_012274545.1 Fukomys damarensis | reverse complement strand
TAATGAGAAAAGTAATATAACTCATCTGAGAGTTGACATAGCAGAAATACATAAAGATGTTTCGTAAGATTTAGAAAATCTGAGGTAATTGCTTGATACATTTTTATAAAAGAGAATAGTGATAGTGTTAGCATGTGTACCATAGAACCACTGGCATTACCGAGGCCACAAAATCCTTCAAGAGATGTATTTCTTGGTGGCTGAGGTGAACACAAGAGTCCCCGATGGCCCTTCTGGT
>NW_022904193.1:0-516 GCF_012274545.1 Fukomys damarensis | reverse complement strand
CTGGCCACAGCCGTCCTCTGTGCTGAGGACCCAGCCCTGGCTAACTGACCTCTAATAGGTTCTGACTAACTTCGCTGTCCATAATAGTGTGGGTTTAGAGTCATGCACCACCACGCCAGCCTCACAAAGTACTGGCACCAACTGCCAGGCCAACCCATCAACGGGTACAGAGTTCACAGGACACAGATACTAGGCGGCAGAATATTTGAAATGAAAGATACAGGGGCTGGGGATTTAGCTCAGTGGCACCGCACCTGCTCACAAGTGCAGGGTCCTGAGTTTGATCCTTGGTACTGGAAAAAGAAGACAAAAGAGAATAGGAAAGGAAAGGAAAGAGGTACAGCTAACAAATAGTTAGATCAAATGTGGTCTGACTCCCTGCACTGAGCACATGTCTTGATAATGACCTGAAAGCCAGATTCAGACACAGAATTCCTGGACTCTCAGGGTTCCACAGCCAACAGGGTGGTCGTGGGAGGGGCGTCCTGGCCCACGAACTGACTCCTGCTGTCCCAC
>NW_022904192.1:0-1196 GCF_012274545.1 Fukomys damarensis | reverse complement strand
ACAGGGTCGAGGGTATAAAAACTGGAGGACCTACCTTGGCCAACATCCAAGGCTTTATGTTGGGACCCAGGATTAAAGGTGAACCATACCCTCAACTGAGTTCTTGGTTTTAATGTTCGGCCCCCAATCCAAAAAGCTAGGCATACGAGGAAAAAAATGTGATGAACACCAAGAATCAGTGGGCCCTAAAAACATGCTGAGAAATGTACCCAGTTAAGTCATCTGACAGAGACTTCGAATAATCACAGTGATTATGTCTTGGAATTAATAGTCAATTTTGAGAATTCCGTTACACAACTAGAGGCTTTAAAATAAGAATGCAAATTCTAGAACATAAAAACACAAGAATTGACATTAAAGACAGTAAAATTAAAATTAGCAGGAAAGGGATGAATGTATCACCGCTTTTTACATTGTGCAAAGTGCCTCTGATCCCTGTTCCCCCTAACAAATCCTCCAAATTCCAACTGCACTGCTGCCCTGAGGAGCGTCCCGGTATATGGTCTTTATTGTTCAGTGTGAGCAACTGAAACCCAACCGAAGATGACAGAAGAGTGCGTAAATCCCAAGACGTGTATTTACCCGGTGGTGCTCTTGTGCAGTGCTAGACCGAAGGGACACTCAGGTTGGATTTAGCAGCGGTTAAGGGAGGGTGTCGAAGAATGAGGGCGAAGACGGACAGGCGGAGTCGTCATAGCAGGGTTAACTCACGGGATTTCAGCTCTCTACACGTAAACGTATTGCTAGGTTTACCTTAGCAGTAATTTGTTGTCCATAAATTCTCACAGACAAGAAAAAGCCTTCATCCGTTAATGCTTCCCACCTGTCTTTCACAATTCGACTTGACAATTTCTTGCAGTTTTCTTTTTGAAAACGTATTAGCTGGGCTGGGGCTTTAGCTCAGTGGTTCCAGCACCTGCCTCACAAGCGCAAGGACCCGAGTCTGATCCCCGGTATTAAAAAAACAAAAAACAAAAAACACAAAAACTATAAGCTAGCAGGGTCATCTGTGATTGTGGAATAACAATATAAGGTAGGTAATGGCTCCATTTAAAGTTAAACTTGGAACCTTTTAACCGTTGGTTATCATATTAATGATAATCTCAGAATATAAATTACCTTCTGTAAGACCAAGAGCCTGACCAACCGCTCCGAGGAGCTCCACAGCCTTGAGTCTCACCCGGGAAGGAGCACAC
>NW_022904191.1:0-10773 GCF_012274545.1 Fukomys damarensis | reverse complement strand
AATATACAAAAACTAAGCAAAGCTGGATGTCAAAGGCCTCACAATATCCCATGAGAGTGCTCATGTTTTTTAGACTGGAGTTCTTGGCAGGCTCGGGTCTTTATTGGAAGACTCTTCTGTGACTCTCGTGAGTTTCATTTTGAGAGGTCCTTTGGGGGTTGCAGAGTAGGATGGAGAAGATCCTGTTGGAGTGACAGGTAGAGTTTGACATGAGAACAATGAAACCAACCATGGAAGGACTTAAGTTTAACCATGGTTGGAGTGGACAAGATCACCATAAATATCCCTTGTAACTTATGCTTGAGGGAATCATTTTGCTCATGAGGTGGGGCCAAGAAGACCTGATCTCTAGGATGATATGTGGTTGGGAGGGTAGAGGGAGGCCAGGCAAAGCAACAATGAATTATCATGCTGCCATATCTGAGCTAGCATTAGGGCAAGTAAAGAGACCAACAAGGTAGAGGGTAGGGGGAGGGTTGAGCATCCAGTCCCAGTGGTAACAAGGGATGCCTGAACATCAATTCAAATGGGAAATTTGAAGAGGGGCCTTAGGTAGGGACCTCAACCTTAATAAGACAAGAGATAAAAGAGTAACCCAATCCATATGAAGCTCTAGGGTTAACTTAGTAAGGATTGACTTAATGGACCTCTTGGTACGCTGCACTTTTCTAGATGATTGGGGATAGAATGGAATATGAAAGTGCCAGGAAATTCCCATTAACTTGGCAAGACCCTGGATCACTTGAGAGGTGAACTCAGCTCCATTACAGGATTGGAAAGAGGTGGGAAGTCCAAACCTAGGTATGATTTCTTTGAAGATCAAAAGAAAGACAGTGAGAGCATGTTTGTTTGAAGTAGGAAAGGCTTCAGCCCATCTGGAGAAAGTATCTATTGGCACCAGTAAGCATTTGTACCTCTTTACATTGGGTATGTGGGTAAAATCAATTTGATAACCCATACCCGGTAACATGCCCTAGCCTGATTTGTGGGGAAGGGGGTAGGTCTCAAGAAAGGATTGGACCTTTGACATACCAGAAACGTGGAAGAAAGATTTTGGAGAAATGATCTGTCAGAGGGAGAAAGAGTGATTATAGGTTCCAAAAAGGCCAAAAGGGTCTTAGAGCCAGGAACGAAAAGCTTATGTACATAGATAAGCTGATCGCTAGTTAAGGTAAAGGTCTGATTAGGAGGTTTTTTTGTCATCAGGATAATCTATCAAAGTCAGGAACACCATAAAATCAGGGTTTGCGACAGCCTCTGAATTAAAGGCAGCTTCTCGTGCCACCTTATCAGCTTTGTTGTTTGCCCTTGTTACTTCTGATGAGCCTGACTGATGGGCCTTATAATGGACGATTCCAATTGCCAACAGTAGCCTGGAGGCCTGTAGGAGTTCTGTTATAAATTTAGAATTTTGAATGAAACTGCCCTTTGTGGAACAAAATACTCTTTCACACCAGATTGCTGTATGTGAGAGGAGAATATGAAAGGTATACTTAGAGTCTGCATAGATTGTAAGCCACTTACCTGGGGCCAAGACAAAGGCCTGGGTGAGGGCAATGAGCTCTGCCTGTTGATTGGTTGTGTGGGTAAGGATCCTTGTTCTATAATTTCAGAATGGGAGACTATGGCATATCCTGCCCTTTTAATTTTATCTTTGGTAAAAGAGCTGCCATCTGTAAACCAAACCAAATCAGAGAAGTGGAGGTGGCCTTCTAGTACATGAGACTTTGGGGCAGGAGATTTTCAAGGGTCTCTAAACATTCATGAATGGAGGCATCTTGTTCAGGAATTGGCAACAGAGAAGAGGGATTAAGGGCAGCACAAAGCTGAAAAGTTAAGGAGGAATCATGTAGAATCACAGTCTGAAAGGACAGAACTCTACATGGGGGGAGATGTTGCAGATGTTTATAATTTAATAAATCTGAGAAGGAATGACGGGAAAGTACCACGGTGCGGGATCCATAAGTGAGTTTTTTTTATTCTTGAACTCAGAGAGAGGTGGCAGTTAGGCTTCACAAGCAGGGGGCCCAACCTCTGGTGGTGGGATCTCACCATTTAGATAAGTAGGCCACGGGCACAAATGTGGGTCCTAACTGATGGCCCAGGGTCCCAAGTGCAAATCCTTTATTTCCTGACACATAAAGATGAAAGAATCTTGGCAGATCACGGAGGTGTAAAGCATGGGCCTCTAATAGGCTGGACTTAAGATAAAAAAAACAGTGTGGTTATAGAAGTATCTATAGCCTCATGGGATTCTCCTTTAGAGGCCTCATAAAGAGGAACTGCCAGCAGGAAATAGTTGGGAATCCAGCATCAAAGATATCAGCCATTCCAAAAAAGGAAAGGAGCTCTTTCTTGGTGGAGGGTGTAGGAACATCTCGGAGAACCCATTTTCTATCTACTATAATAGACTTAAAACCAGGTGTTAGAGATACCCCCAAATAGGTGACCTGTTGTTTGAAGAGTTGGACCTTTGTTGGGGAAACTTGATATCCTCTCTTGCAAATGAAATTTAAAAGCATTTAAGTATCATGTTGGAGCATAAGTAATGAAGGAGCACAAAGGAGGAGGTCATCTATGTATTGGATACATCATGAACCTTGAAGTTGGAGAAGGGATAAATCTTGGGCTGGAATTTGACCAAACAGGTGGGGACTGTCTCTGAAACTCTGGGGCAATACAGTCTAGATTAATTGAGTAAATATATTAAAGATGGGATCAGTCCAGGTAAATGCAAAGATATCTTGGGAATCTCTATGTAAGGGGATCAAAAAGAAAGCATTTTTGAGGTCTAGAACAGAAAAATGGGTGGCTTTAGACGGGATTGAGGACAGGAGACTGTAGGTATTGGGCATAACAGGTTGAATGGGAACAATGGCAGAATTAATGATTTGGAGGTCTTGAACCTGTTGATATGTCCCATTAGATTTTTTTACTGTCAAGATGGGGTATTGAATGGAGAGTTGGTGGGTCTTGGAAACCTTTTTGTAATAGGCTATTTATGAGGGAACTAACCCCTCTAGGCTTGCATGAGGGAGGGTATATTGTGCCTGATTTGGAAATTGAGAGGGATCTTTGAGGAGGACCTTAACCAGGGGGCATTTGGCCAGTGAAGGAGATTGAACATCCTACATCTGGGGGTCTATGAGAGAGGGACTAATCAGCCATTTGGATGTGGAGACTGGAGGTTCAATATCTTGGGATAACAAAAGACAAAAGGAAGACATCGGAATGCTGGAAGGGCTGTGCATAGAAAAACGAATGGATGCCCCAATTTGGGATAAAATGTCAGGGCCCAATAAGGGAATGGGACAGGATAGGAGGACTAGGAAGGAATGAAGAAATGAAAAATGACCAATTGTGCATGACAGCAGAGGAGTCTGTCAAGGGCAATGCTTTTGACCTTCTAACCCAACCGTAGAGGTCTGAGACAGGGAGGTAGGTCCTCAATATTCTCTCAATCCAAAAATGCTGGCACCAGTGTCTAATGGGAAAACAATAGTCCTATCTGCCACAATCAAGGTCATCCTGGGCTCCTGGGTGTTGATCCATGTTGGGCCAGTTGTGCCAGGGCCTCTTCATAGCCCTGCAGCTGCCACCAGACCTATCAGATCATCACTCAGCAAAGTGGCAGGGCCAGTAGACTGAAAAATGTGGATACCAGAGGGCAGCTGAAACCCCAGTGTCCCCTCTGTTGTCACTTAGAGCAAGGCTTTGTGGACGCCTTGGGATTTGGGCAGTCACTGCCCCAATGTCCTTTTTGATTACACCAGAAACAGGGTCCCCATGGGTAGGGAGCCCCTTGAGGGGGTCCCTTTCTTTGAGATGCCTGTGGCATAGCAGGATTGAAAGCTTGTGCAAATAACTGGTGCTTTTTGGTGATCTGGAGATCATCACAGGCATAACAGAGTTTGAATACTGTTGAGGGGAGTCAAATGTCCCCTTTCCAGTTTTTTTAACTTAAGTCTAATATCAGGATAGCTTTAGAAAAGAAATGCATCATAATCAATCTCTGGCCATCAACAGACTCAGGGTCAAGTTTGGTGTGTTGACAGAGGCCATCAGTCAGCCTTTGTAAGAAGGCAGACAGATTTTCACTTTTATCCTGTATAATCTTATTAAGCCTCATAGTTGACAAACTTCATGGTGGCTTTACAGAGCCCATGAAGAAGACAATTAATATACCTGTCTTGAGCTTCAATTCCTGCCTCCGTGTTATAATCCCAGTCTGGATCTCGCTCCAGGACTGCAACAGCACCTATGGGATGATGATTGTTTGTCAAGTGTTCCTGATCAGCATGGGCACAGGCCTGATCCAGCATTCTTTTGTCTTCTTCAGGAGTTAAAGCACTGGTGAGGACAACAAAAAGATCATGACAGGTTAATTGATAAGACTGTATCAAGAGGTGAAATTGTTTTACAAAGGTTGTCATATCAGCAGTGAAAGATTCAAGTCTGGCTTGGATGAGGGCTAATTCAATCATGGGGAAGGGAGTATGAATGGGGAAAATGCCTTCTACCTCTGCTACTTTGCATTAAGGTGCAATCATGTCGCTTGCTTGGGACTTGAAGCAGGTAAGGGGTGAAGTTGGGGCATAGGGTGGAGCAGCTGAGCTGAGATGTGTGGAGGTGATGGGAGGGGTAGGGGGAGTAGGAAGAGAGGAAAAACCAGATGAGAGGAGTGGGGAGGAATGGGTTGGTTTTTTGGGCTGGGGGTCAGATATGGGGGAGGGCCATCAGCTGGATCAAGCTGGCCTGAAGAGTTAAGAGGAAGGGAAGTGGCGATGGAGGGACTGCAGGCTACCAGAAGCTTGGGGAGAGGCAATAGAGGGAGAGGTGATTTCTTGGTGGTGGAACAAAGAGAAGGCTGGTGGCTAATATAAGAAAAGCCTTGAACATATGGAATTTCTGACCATTTTCCTTTATGCTCACAAAAGTTATATAGGTCTTGAATTAGACCCAGTTCAAGGGAGCCATTAGGCGGCCAGACATTTTGATTGTCTAATTGATATTGAGGCCAAATTTGAGTGGATAAGTGAATTAGCTGCTTGGATTTTAGTTTGAGGCAATCCAAATTTCTGATTAAGCATCCCAAAGGAGAGTCTTCAGGTATGGAAGATCCAGAGCCCATGACCACCAGAAGGACAGTGGAGGGGGTTATCAGAAGTCCAGACATCTCTTAAAATTCAGATAAGACCTCCTTTTCAGACCAGTGTCTGAAAGGGTGGAACTCGGTCTCCTGTGAGGGCATCCCTTGCACAAGATAGGAGTTTATGTGGAGTTAAATCCTGGGCTCAACTTAGCAAACCCAGAGGCTTGCTAGAGAACGTGGACCTAAGTACTAGACCCAACTCGGCAAACTCAGTGGTTTGCTAGGTGTGAGACAGAGGGCCTGGTGCCCGGCCTTGTCCTGCATGTGATCGTCATGGGGATCTGGGACCCTGGGATCTCCCGCTACCTGAAAGATATCTTAGAATAGGGGAACTTACCCAATATCCGGTGCAGGCCTGAAAACGGGTGGACTGGTGTTGCCTGAGAGATCAACACCAAGGAAGGTTGTAGCGGACTTTGGGTGGGGCTGCGTTGGAGCATCTCAGTATCCAGGTTTCAGGTCCCCAGGTATGTTAACGTGTGAGCCCAGCAATACCAGATCCCACTTCTGACACCAATGAAAGGGAACAGGAAAGCTCAACAACTAGGCTACACACACCAAGAGAGGTACAACTGGAGATTTTATTCAGGGGAGCAGAGCAGAGAGAGAGAGAGAGAGAGAGAGAGAGAGAGAGAAGGGAGTGCTGACCTATTATGGGGCTTAGGGCCAAAGACCTTCCCATTAGGGTGTGGTAGGCTGTCCTCAACCTATCACAAGCAATGTTGCCGTTTAAAATTCTTGCTTTGTAGAAGCTCTAAGTTTCAATTCTATATACTGACGTGGTCTTGGGGAAAATGAAAGTTAAAACAAGGGTTTAGGGGTAGAAGAACCCAAAAATCCAGCCCAAAATGGCAGTGTCACAAAATACTTTAACATGATCCATTCCCTAACAGGAAGATATAGAAAATGGAATGCAGTTGGTGTCTTCAATTGCAGTGAAACCCGTATACTGTAAAATATGCTTTACAAGGACTCTGCTGTTATCCCATCAGTTTAATGTCCTCCTGATCAAGAAAGCAAAACTGAAATAAGAGTCAAAGAGAAAGAATCCTTTCGTGGGATGATGTTCAGAGCTCTTCTCTATCACAAAAAATAGAGATTAATTTTCTAACATATGTATTTCATTTTCAATCTTTGAATAATTGTGAACTACAGTAGATTTTAGTTACTGTCAATACAGCAGTTTTGTACTCCCTTATGCTGATTTTTAGTTGAGTAGCTTCAGTTACTTTCAACAATCTTGAATGTAAATATAGCTCAAATATTTGTAAATAATGCCACAGTTTAAGAGAAGAGCATGATATTTTAAACCCAGTCCTCATTTTACAACAGGGTAATAAAGTGCTAGGGCAATGCAAGACCATATTAATCTCTGTTGTCAATACATTGTTCTGAATCATGGAAGAATATAGAATTATTTGAAGAAAATTTAATCATTTTAAATATTCATTTATTTCAAAAAGCTACATTATTTATGAACTACCAACAGAACGTATTCATTAAATGTAATTTCCAATCCTAGCAGTAGTGATAGTACTTTGGATTCTTCTTGAGAATGTCATTTGAAACTTTTCCTCTAACTAGGGATGAACAGTTTTGAATAGAAAATAAAATTAAATGTACTTTGTACTATCAATAAAATGACTTCTGGGAAAAAGTTGATTATGTGGATTATTAGATAGTTTATACCTCAAAAAAATATATTTTATCCATCCATTAGCATTGGTTCTAATAAAATAGCTTCTGAAACAAGATATTCTGATTAAACTATAGTGATAATTTTTAAAAATTGGTTTGTATTACGATCAGAACAAGAGAGTTTGTGTCACAAACATATATTAAGATTCAAAACATTACAAATTTCTATTATTTGTAAAAATTTATGATTGCATAGCAATTTCTGATATATTTTAATGGTACATAGAATCTTAGTTTTCTTACTCACTATGGGTGAAAATGATTACATTCAAAACAATTAAACATAAAATAAGTATAAAAAACATTTGTATTCTATTTGTCTCAGTCATTTTGCCATTTTTAAAATTTAATCTCCTTGTCCTCATTTTAAAAATCTACTCTGAGAAAGACACAACTTGGTGGTCGCTAAATTTTAAAATTCAACATATGTAGTAATGCAGTCTTTGCCTAATAGGTTCTTTGGAGATTTGAAGGCAAGAAACCAGATACCTTAGGATCCAACACTCGCTTGTACAAGTGGCTTCCTCAGAATGACCTACTTGGTAAGATACTGGAGAACAAATACTGAAAACCTAAATCCATAGGAATGGTGGTAGCTGAAGATGGAACAAACCAGGGAATATCTGTTGTTAGAAAATCAAAACTAAAACCAAACTTCATTGTATATTTGCAATCTTAGGGGAAGCATAATGAATTGCAATAGTTGATTTTTGTTATTCTCAAAAACAATATTAAATCTTCAGTTCAAGTCCATTTATTTCTCAGTGAAGATATTGCAATAAATTCCTGAGCTGTCTTGCACCTGTCTTTCCACAGAAAATGGGGGATAAGAAACATTACTGAAATTATTACATTTTCAGTGATGCTGTATTTTAAATGTGAAAAACAGACATTTTTTATCATGAATTAATATCACATTTTTGTACCAATATCACATTTTGCTGACCTGCACAACTTTTATATCAAATGTAGGGAATGAACTACTCTTTAAGAAAATAAGTTCTAATACAAACATGATCCTTCTATGGTACTTGGTTTATTTTATTACATTATATAAACTTTTCCTGGCAATCAGGTATTCATTGCTGAAGTCAGCCATATCTGCCAGGTAGCACACACTTTCTTTTCCCCTGGATTAGGTGCATCTTTCTCTGAGATATGAAAGCAATATCATTGCAGTTTCATTGATTCACAATCTTTATCAATAAAACACAAACACTTTCAGTGACTCATATTGTTGATTTCTTGTTGTATTTCTAAAATTTATAAATAATTATTCTGCTGACACTCACCTACTCTTAGGTCATCCAAAAACAAGAGCTTTTGTCACTCATGGTGGAGCCAACGGTGTTTACGAGGCGATCTACCATGGGATCCCTATGGTGGGCATTCCTTTGTTTGGGGAACAGCATGATAACATTGCTTATATGACGGATAAAGGAGCAGCTGTTAATGTAAATTTCTTGACAATATCAAGCACAGAACTGCTAAATGCATTGAAGATGGTCCTTAACAGTCCCTCGTGAGTACAAACTTTTTAGAAAAATCTTCATAGTACTTATTGATTAAGGTTTTAAATGAAAGCCACAGAAGTAGCAATGAGTCTGAAATAAAATAATGAAATATAAATTTGCTTAATGCTGAAGCCATCATTAGTTACAAAGTGAGAATGTAACAATAAATGTTTTCAGTGATGCTCAAAATTTATTCAAGGTTAAGCAAAGTGCAAACTGTTGATATAGCCTGTAAATTAATGAGAAAAATCAGTGAGGAAGGTCACAGAGAAATTTCAAGAAATATGAGGTAAGCAGTAAACAGGAATCATGGATGTTATAGGGGTTCTATGCATTGGATTCATCTATTAATTCAAAACAGATATTTATAAAAAGAAAATAAATAAAAGTCAATACACAATTCTAAAAAGGCAACTCTTTTACATTTGAAATGATTAATGAATTCATAAAGTTGCAATACTGGTTTTCATTCAATACTGTAAGTCTTTTTTTTTTTTTTTTTTTTTTTTTTTTCCGTTTGAACTCGGGTCCTTGCACTTGCAAGGCAGGCCACCGAACCATTGAGCTAAATCCCTGGCCCACTGTAAGTCTTAATAAGTTTACTCACACATGTAGTAAGAACTATGACAAGGATTTATTTGCTTTTGATTTAAACTGTGGTACTAATTTTTACCTTGTCCAAAGGTCTATTAACAGTTTTGTTTTTTACACTTGCTGCATTCATTTTTACAACCTCTAAAAATTCGCATTTTAACATTTCTAAAAAATTCTAAATATATTCATTGCCTTCAGCTATAAGGAGAATGCTATGTGGTTGTCAACCATTCACCACGATCAACCCATGAAGCCCCTGGACCGAGCAGCCTTCTGGATCGAGTTTGTCATGCGTCACAAAGGAGCCAAGCACCTGAGGCCACTTGCCCAGAACCTCACCTGGTACCAGTACCACTCACTGGATGTGATTGGGTTCCTACTGGCTGGTGTGGTGACCATTACTCTACTTGTCATAAAATGTTGCTTTATTATTTCTCAGAAGTTTTTGAAGATGAAAAGGAAGAAAAAGAGGGAGTAGAGCTCCTTCTGATGAAATGCATTGCAAATGAGACCACCTCGTTTTACACAAGCACCATGGATAAAATCATTACAAGTTCAATCTCTATGTTAACAACACAATTGCCTTCTTGTTTACCTATATACTGTAATCCTGTGTAAGGAATGTGCAATTCTAATTTCAGAGTTCCTATAATAATTCTACTTTAGTACTCACATGTATTTATCATAAATCTTAAAATAATGAAAGTCCCTGAAATCTGTTGGTTTGAGAAAAGTGGGAAGCTGAAGACTTTATTACACTTTCAGAAACATTTGGATTATCTGTAGGTACATAATGAACAACATAGGGCATATACAAGGCATGGTAAATTTAGAGAATTTCAAAGCACATTGTTAAGGCACATATTTTATCCTGTAATAAAGTTAACAGTGAACATCATTTAAATACCAAATATAGCCTATGCAATTTTTACTCATTTCCCAATGTTTTGTTTATCCTAACCAGCTTTGTTCCAAAACATTTGTAAGATGATGATGTATTTGCATCAATGGATGAAAGAAATTTTCTGTATCTGGCCTTGAATATTCTGTAATCATTACTTTTGTTTCATTGTAATATCCTTTATATCTGGAGAGTAAGACAAATAATGGAGGAAATGGGCAGGGCATTTGGCTCAGTGTTTCTGCCACCTGCCTCACAAGCATGAGGCCCTGAGTTTGACCCCCAATACCAAATAAACAACAAAAAAAAAAAATGGAGGAAATATGTTCCTTTAGGTAGAAGTGTTAGCTGAGGCTGTAAGCATTAGTTCTGTACCATTAGATTATAAAATTGCATTTCCCTCCTCCTCCCATCAGATGCCTAATTTCAAACCTTATGTTTTAGTCAGATGCTTCTACTACTTCAAGTCATAAGAAACTTTAGACATAAAACCAGGAAATCATTTTACTTTTGCATTTACTCTCCTCTCAAACACATAGTAAACAAATGAAGATGGAACAAATGGCCAAATATTGTGTGTGGCAAGTTTTAAATTCTATGCTCTAGAATGCATCATAAATTACAAAATTGTTTCCACATCTTGTCTTTAAATATCTACAACCATTATGTATGGATACACAATATACTATACAAAACAATCACAGGGAGGAAAGAAATAAATTGTAGAGCAGTTCTCCTGCTTGAAAAGAGATGTTTAAATAGCTGGTTGGGATAGATAGCTAATTATCATTTCTGACATAGGGAAAATTTATAAAAACACGTATATAAGTAAATTATAATTGTCAGTGAATCATATTATAGTAATGTCAGCAAGTGAGAATGACTTTCTTTCATGAAAGTTTGAACATATAACC
>NW_022904190.1:0-252 GCF_012274545.1 Fukomys damarensis | reverse complement strand
TTTTTTAAAAGTTTAGCAAAACTAGCTCAGGCATATTTATTCAATATTAAGTTTAGTGGAAAAATATTAATTGATAGATCTTGTTAGCCTATGATATCAAAATTTATTTTACCCTACACAATTATGTAGATATTATATATATTAATGACATAAATTTTAGTTGCCAAGCTAAAATAACTATTTTTTTTCTTTTTGAGTTGAATAGCTTAACTATTTACTTTTATAAGACTGTAAAGTGCAGAAATTAGCATT
>NW_022904189.1:0-288 GCF_012274545.1 Fukomys damarensis | reverse complement strand
GTAGGAAGGGGATCAAGAGATGGAGGAGGGACAGAAAAGAAGGAGGAAAAGGATGAGAAAAGAATTAAGGTGTGTTATGTACATGTACCAACTCCCCACAAGGAATGTAATAATTATGTAAAGCATATATGTAGAAATAAAATATAATCTGTTAAGGAAAAAATGTTCTGAATATTGGAGCCTTTCAGATTTTTGGTTTTTCAGATTATACATGCTCAATCCATAATATAATTTGATATGTTTTCTTTACTTGTTTTGTCTTGTATGACAGTTTTTGCCTTTATGTCT
>NW_022904188.1:0-354 GCF_012274545.1 Fukomys damarensis | reverse complement strand
CATTTGTCAAAAAACACATAACTCAAGAACATTTTAAAAAAGGTTAAAAATAGATTTTGAAGATTATTCTCCAAATATGACTATAAATTAGATCTTCCAGGCATGACCCTTGAAGAACAACAATGTATTTTAATATTTGTGACTTTTACGATTTAGACAGTAACTACTTGCCAAGATGCTAACTTGTGAAACTTCTTTTAACAATATGGAAGAAAAAGAGTTGATCATAGAAAAATACCTTAGATACTAATACTTAGCAACCCATTCTCTTTTCTATAGAATCTAAACATTAAAAAAAATATTTGCTTTGTTGCTCGCTCTTATGAATTGTTTGCTCACAAGATAAACTACACT
>NW_022904187.1:0-5562 GCF_012274545.1 Fukomys damarensis | reverse complement strand
AAAGCAAACAATACAGTTATATTTATCATTGGGATCTTGTACCTTTACATGATATGTCTTGGTACCATGGAAAATTCTTAAATCTAAGTAGGTAGTAGCTCAGGAGTCTGGCCAACTGTATTCTAACTCCTCTTTTAGCACCTGGCACCTGCACCAAGAGCAGGCGTGTAAGGTCCCAATATCCTCACCTGTAAAATGGGAATGGCAGACTTTGTGGCACAGTGTGCTGCAAGGATGCAGCGAATTAGCGTGTGCAGAGTGTGGCAGAAAGGTTTGTAATGGAATGGAGTTGTGATCGACATACAATTGGTTATGTGGAAAGCACCTAGCATATATTAGAAGCTCATGAATGACAGCTGTTGCATCACAGCAAAAGACATCACTGAGATTGCATTTAAAGTTGGAGACGGGGGTTTAAAATAAGATTTTCCAGCTGGGCTCGATGATGCACACCTGTAATCTGAGCATGCAGAAGGCTGCGGCAGGAGGATCACCGTGAGTTTGAGGCCAGCCTGGGCTACCTAGTGAGTCTGAGTTGAAGGCCAGCCTGGACTGCATAGAGAGAGACCCTGTCTATAAATAAATAAAATCTCCAATTGGATGTGGCAGTACAGACCTGTAATCCCGGTGCTGGGAGGCTGAGGCAGGATGTAAAAGGTCACCCTAGATTACATAGGGTGTTCAAAACCAGCCTGGATTGCACAGTGAGACCCTGTCTCAGAAATAAATAGATAAATAAATAAGAACATTAAAAAATTGTTTCTTGCATTAAAGCGAACAGAGCAAGGTCTCCTCATCCCCTACCACTCCTAAACAAAGCACATAGAAGTTCTTTTCTCTTAATGTTTGTTTTTTGGAGAGATGCTACTTGTACATCTGCTTGCTTCTATTAAATCTGATAAGTTATTGGCTTCCTGGCTACAGTTTTCTGTGGGGCTCAAGTTAGTTACTGAAAATAAATCTATTATTGGATTCCAAGAGGTAACTTCAGAACATCCAACCTTTGTACATAAGATTTCCTTTCAATACTGAGCTTCTGCTTTGATCTGAACGTGTAAAGAAAAGATGACTTCATATGGCTCTGGGTCAGTTTCTTATCTTCATAACTCTTTGGGGAGAACTTCCTTCGAGACAGAACATTATTTGAAATGGTATCTTAAGATTTCAATTTCACACACAGTGGTTGTAAGAAATAACTTCCTACTGGTGGGATTTCATTTCTATTCAACGGGCAATTAAATCACTCAAATTTAGGCTTAACATTTGGAATCAGATCTCAAAATGTGTTTTTATTATGTATAATTTTAAAGCAATCATGACCTTAATGTATCCTCCCATAGCAACAATACCTACCTTATACAGAAGAGAGAGGCAGTCGCTGGGAAGTGATTTGAACATGCAAAATGGTTCTTGAGAGTTGAGAAAATCTGCTCTTGATCCCTGCCCAGTGGGACCAAAATCCAATTCCTTCTCCTCTCCCCGCATTCTTTGCAGTTTAGAAAATTTCCAAGTTCTTCTTGAATAAGAATGTCATATGAAGACCGAATCAGTCTGCATGATGAATTTGACCTGGGGTGGATTATTTTTCCAGTGGGTATTTTCTATTATTTTTTTTGCTTATTACATTTACAATTGTTTTCTTGGGAAGAATAGTTTCAAGTGACTGAGACGACATTTCTTTTCTAAAGTGGACTTCTGATAAAAATGAAAATGCAAATGTCTGGGAGAATGCCAACAATGACAATTTACCTCTTCCTCCTGCCCAGCCATTAGAGGCCAAGTTGCTACATATTCCTTGTTAGTTGTGACATTTGCAAAAATGAAGATCTCTTTTGCTATAGCTTCAGCTCCCAATGCAAAATTCTTTAAACCATTCAGTTGTTTTAAGCATCCAAATCCCAGACTCATCCAGAACATTTCAGGGTCAGCTGACACATGAATTTTCACAGGATGTTACTTCGATTAGTGACCTTAGCGATAAATAAATCAGGTTTCCTATACAGTAGGAAAGACCTCAAAATAAATCTTTTTTTCTTTTTTAAAGCCAACTGGGGCTTAGAAGAATAAGCATAGGAACCAGGCAGACATAGTTCAGCTATGTACAAGCTGTGTGACTTAGGGGAAGTTATTCACCTCTCTGAACCTGTTTCTGTATCTGTCGCTGGAGTACAGCATAGCAGGGCATGAGGAGGGTACAAGCTGGGAAGGGTGCCTGCTCATCTTGTAGGAATTCTCAGAGGCGTAAACAGGATGGGATGTGTAAAAATGCTTCCCACAGTGAGGGTGTGTAGAGAATGCTTAGAAATGATAATGGTTGCTGTCATCCCAACATTCAGAAGTAATCACCCCCCTATCAGGAAGCGATGGTCTCCCATCTAAGCAGGACACCCACCAAAGAATGCTAACCCTGGCGTACTGTAGAGGAACTGAGTGAGCCGTGACATCAGCAGGCCCTAGGTACCGGGACCCCCTCTTTCAGCCAGAAGTGCAGGACTGTGCCTGTTTGGGCCCCTGGTGAACTGTTGACATTGTCCTGCTTTCCCGCTACACCGTTTGCCTCAGCCGTGACCCTGATTTCATTCACCTGACTCTCTCCTTCCCACCACTGTAGACTGCCTTTTAGGATCAAGGAAAGTCGCAAATCCAGATGTGGAAGGTCAGGCCCCGGATGCCGCAGCTCCACAGAGAGGTCTCAGCAGGGATAAGCTCATGTCCTAGCGGAAGGGACCTTGAGAAATGCGGTTTCCTAGCCGGCTCCTTGGGGCACCTCCCTCATGGGAGCCCCAGGCCCCTGCTTGGCCCACAGCTGCTTGCCATACAATGACCGTAGACACATTGTGCCGGCTCCGCCCCTCAGCTCCCACATCTGTAAAGTCAGAGTATTCAGGGTACCGGAGTCTTTGTAGGATTCTGGGAAATGAAACAGGCACGGGAAGACGGGAGCCTCCATAGTTCCTACCATGGAACACCTTAAGGGAAGTGCCGTTTTAAGGTATGCGCACATCCACTGGTTATTGAAATACTTCGATAGACAAGATGAACGAGACACACCAAGTCGGCTCTGACTTGTTCATGTTCCCACTCTAGATGTTTTGAACACCTAGAATGCGCCCAGCCTGCAGCTGAACCTCAATACGTGTTTGTTGAATGCACGAATGAACGAACGCACGGCAGCCCCGCTCCCCCGGACCACTGCACGCCTGCACAATGTACTCTGGGTAAATAACAGTGGGGAAGGACCCTGAGCTCCCTCGTCCTTCTTGAGAGTCACTTTTGGAGTAAGAATGCATGCTCGGATACCACTCCCACTTCGCCTAAGAGCAACCGGGCTCTTGGCTCCCAGGGGCGCTGACGGTGCTAAGGAAACTAAGACACAAATGGTGCCGTCACATAAGGCACCTGACACGTGACCCTCCACGACAGGGCCCCCCAAGAGCCAGGTGAAATGGGCAGTGAATCACACTGGCAAAAGCACAGCCCTGTAGCTAGCTAGACAGGCTTACATTTGAATCCTGGCTCCTTCCTGTGATCTCAGGCAAATTATGTAGCAGCCCCGAGCCTCCGTTTCATCATGCACAAAACAGGGCTGACAATGCCTGTACCGTGGGGTTGTAGAGATAAAATGAGATCGTGCGTGCCAAATCCTCACCACAGCGATCAACATGGAGTAAGTGCTCACTGGTGGCAGCTATTATTAGAACTAATTAAGCACAGAGAACCGCGGAGGGAGAGAATCAATCAGGGCAGGCTCTCGGCTGGAGAAAGACGGATATCAAATTCCGCCCAAGCTCAGCCTCAGCAGGATGGGGTCAGCATCTTTGCGTGGGGGCTCTTGCCTTACCTTCCTGCTACGGTGACCCTCGCGGAACAAGTGCTCGGACTGATAGAGGTCTGGTCCAGTGTCAGGTTGTGGAAGCCAACGGGAAGAGCAGATGCCAGGGGCTGGGGGTTTACCTCGGTGGTTCCGCTGCCGGCCTCACAAGTGCAAGGTCCTGAGTTCGATCCCTGGGACCTCAATAAATAAATAAACGAATAGGTTGCACCAGGAGGAGCCTGCCCTGTTCACTTGAGAGTCAGGGTCTCTGGCCGGAGAAGCTGCATCCCTGACAAGCCCTGCATGGGAGGAAGGGGTGGTTAGGGCCAGGCTGCTGCTGGGAAGCTGAGTTTTCTAGCCCTTGTGGCTTACTGAGGGCAGGGAGCCCCACAGGGGAAAGTGATTCTGACCTTATTTTATGACGCCAGCCCCACAATCTGTCTCTGTACTTTCCTGTGTGACAAATCTCAGCAAGAAGATGCAGCAAAGAGGTCTCATTAATGGTGTTCCCAGCAAGCTGAGGTAGGGAAGTATCCTTCAGCAAAACCAGGGAAGGAGCTGCTTGTTTTTTTCCTGTCACTTTTCTCTGCTTCCCCTCAGACATCCCTCATACATCTTGCTGCCAAGCTAGATGCGGAATACCATTTCTTTTCACCGTCGCTACCCTGCTCAAGAGTATGCAATGGCTCCCTATTACCTGTGACCACCTGCAAGTTGCTTAACCTCTTGAGGCCTCAGTTTTCTCATTTTTCTGGAGAGAATGGAAGGCTAGAGCTGAAGCTTTGTGTGATTCTGTCATTCCAGCAGAACAAGGTCAAATTTTCCACACTTCCATTTAGGTCCCATAACCCTGCCCACTCCATCAATCCAGCTTCCTAGCCCGCAAGCCTAGGCCAGGACCCGTCCAGCCAGCCTGGCGCGGTCTCACACGCACACCTCGTGTCTTGCTGTTACTCTTTTTTGCCCATTGGAGATGTCTGCTCTGTTCATGCTCCAAAGCCCCTGGTGCTAGGAGAGGGGAGTGACTGTGCAGGGAGGCTCTGACATCTATAAACCTGATTTTGAGTCTCCGCCTCACAATTCACTATCCGGGCAATCTGAGGCAAATCTCTGAGCTTCAGTGTGTGCAGTGATAACACAGAGGCGATGATAAATAGTGAGTGCTCAGCAAATGGCAATGATGATAGCAGTTAGGACCTGAGCCTCCCCAGCGCCCCCCACACCCTGCCAAATCTTTATTTTGAACTGAAGACTTTAAATATCAAATCCATGTTGTCCACTGTCCCATTGCTAGGTTCACATTGATCGTCAGAAAGGCCTGATGGATGGGCTTTCTATGGGTGAGGAATTCTCCCCAGAATCAGGATTAAAGATGGTTCCCCACTGTTGGTCACAAACTTCTTAACAACCTGGTAGCTGAGACCATAAAAGTCCGAGGAGAAAGCCTACCCAGAAAGCTTCATAACACTAGATCTGCAAGAGTTTCTTAGAATAACACTAAGTGCACAGGCAACAGAATTAAAAGTAGGAAAATCGGGCCAGGGATTTAGCTCAGTGGTTCCACTGCCTGCCTTGCAAGTGCAGGGTCCCGAGTTTGATCCCAGGTACCAAAAAAAAAAAAGGAAAAGTAGGAAAATTGCACTGTATCAAACTGAAAACTTACAAGCATCAAAGAACCCTACCAAGAAAAAGGTAATAAGGGAAAAGAAAAAAATATGAGAAAATGAAAAAATGGAAATAAAGTGTTT
>NW_022904186.1:0-357 GCF_012274545.1 Fukomys damarensis | reverse complement strand
TATGTGTATATGTATATATATGTATATGTATGTATATATATACATATATATGCATATGTATGTATATATATATATGTATACACACACACACACATATATGTACATAAGGTACATATTTAGAGGTACCAAAACAATCATGGAACAACAGCTACTGCATAACACAAGAGTAATGTTAGATTATTGAAATTAGTGAAAAATCAAAAGACAGCATGAATGGCATAAAAAGCCTTTATACACAAATAATAGCAGAAAACTTTCCAAGTATGGGGGAGAAATTTAACACACAGATAATTCAGAACCCCAAATAGTCTTGATCAGAAAACTCTGAATGTGGTGTTGGATGCCTGTAATCCCAGC
>NW_022904185.1:0-211 GCF_012274545.1 Fukomys damarensis | reverse complement strand
AGAGATGATAAGGAGAATGAGGGACATGAGTAGAGATTCTAGAACAGAAATAGATTCTTTTTTTAAAAAATGAGCTCAGGACCATGGCTGAAGCCAGAAATGCCTGGCATAGGAAAAAAATAGAAATTATGAACACCCAACATAAGGCGAAATGGAACCCATTAAAGAGATTCAAACAAAAATCCAGATTAAAAACTCGACTGAAAGTATG
>NW_022904184.1:0-222 GCF_012274545.1 Fukomys damarensis | reverse complement strand
CAGAGATAACCCTCAGCACAACTTTCAGAGGATTAGATAAGGCTTTGCCATCAGCCCAGGAGGATGCTAGCCAGGTAAGTTGGCAGAGGTAACTGCGATTCATGGGCTAATCAGTTCTGAAGCCCTTGAAAGTCTGTAACAGTTTTCAATCATGCTGCGAACAGCACAATATTGTGGTTAAAGGGAAATCCATTTATCCTGTGAAATTTGCAGCATGTCTCT
>NW_022904183.1:0-1015 GCF_012274545.1 Fukomys damarensis | reverse complement strand
TGGAGTACTTCATATTCATGAAACTGACCGCTTTCGATTTAAACGTCTAAGCGGCGAGAGAAGCTGTTCCCTGGGGAAAACTGCACTTTCAACCGCAGAAGCACTCTGCAAAGTTCGTTTGGGTTCTAACGTCTAACTGAACCTATCCCCAAGTATACAGAGTTCTGGAGGCTTGTGTGCACTCAGAGCTGCTGGGCACTCTATTAGGCCTGAAGGGATTCTCTGCTAAAAGTACCTCACAACAGTGTTTCAATCTCTGCCACGCAGACACCTACAAACAAAAAGGAATACAGCTGTACTCCACATAAAAGGTGGACTTCACTGGTAAACTCACGGATTGGCAGCACCGTTCTCTGTGTAGTACTTCATATTCACGAAACTGACCGCTTTCGCTTTAAACGTCTAAGCGGCGAGAGAAGGTGTTTCCCGGGGAAAACTACACCTTAAACTGCCGAAGCCCTCTGCAAAGTGCGTTTGGGTTCTAACGTCAAACTGAACCTATCCGCAAGTATACAGTGTTCTGGAGGCTTGTGTGCACTCAGAGCTGCTAGGCACTCTCTTAGGCCTGAAGGGCTTCTCTGCTAAAAGTGCCTCACAACAGTGTTTCATTCTCTGCCAGGCAGACACCTACAAACAAAAAGGAATACAGTTGTATTCCACATAAGAGGTGGAATTCACTGGAAAACTCACCGACTTGAGGCACCTTTCTCTGTGGAGTACTTCACATTCATGAAACTGACCGCTTTCGCTTTAAACAGCTAAGCGGTGAGAGAAGCTGTTTCCAGGGGAACACTGAACTTTAAACTGCAGAAGGCGCTGCAAAGTGCGTTTGGGTTCTAACGTCAAACTGAACCTATCCCAAGTATACAGAGTTTTGGAGGCTCTGCAAAGTGCGTTTGGGTTCTAACGTCAAACTGAACCTATCCCAAGTATACAGAGTTTTGGAGGCTTGTGTGCACTCAGAGCTGCTAGGCACTCTCTTAGGTCTGAATGGCTTCTCTTCTAAAAGTGCCTA
>NW_022904182.1:0-225 GCF_012274545.1 Fukomys damarensis | reverse complement strand
CCCAAAAAGTGAGAAAAAATTTTTACCTGCTGTTTCTCAGATAAAGCTCTACTATCTAGAATACATAAAGAACTAAAAAAAAAATCAGACCCTCTAAATATAAAGTCCAAATTCAAAAATGGGCGTCTGAAATGAACGGATATTTCTCAGACAAAGAAGTAGAAGCAGCAAATAAATATATGAAGAAATGTTCAACATTTTTGGTCATTTGAGAGATACGGATGA
>NW_022904181.1:0-231 GCF_012274545.1 Fukomys damarensis | reverse complement strand
TGCTGTTGTAGGGGTTCTTGCGCTATAAAACATTTGGGATTGATGCCTTTTAGCACCCTTAAAATCACTTTCACAACTCTGGCTTGGTGACTCACACCTGTAATCCCAGCAATCTGGAAAATTGAGGTAGGAGGATTGCAAATTTAAACCCAGCCAACACAAATTAAAATTTTTTTTGCCCTCTGGGTTCGATTCCCAACAACATAAGAAAAAAGTCACTTTCACCTGAGC
>NW_022904180.1:0-398 GCF_012274545.1 Fukomys damarensis | reverse complement strand
AATCTATTCCACCGATAAAGAATAGGATATTTACATAGTTCCCATGTTTCTAATCACAATTTATCAATTACAAAAAGAAAGCCAGTAACTATAGTAAAGATGGCTGGCAGGTACTGCCTTCACTGAGTGATCAAAATTAACATCACCAATAGTGGACATCCAGCACCTCCCCATTAGAAATACTAAGAACAGAATGATACATGGTATTCCTGTCAAAAATGCATGACCTGAATTAAATAATGAGAAGATATCATATGAATCATAAGTGAAGATCATAAAAAATTACTGGCCTTTAGTCTTAAAAAATACAGTACTAGTATTACAAAAGCCAAACAAACAGTTCCAGATTAAAGGCAAAAAAGAAACAAAAACTAACCAGAGAGGGTAGAGCTGGGGGT
>NW_022904179.1:0-200 GCF_012274545.1 Fukomys damarensis | reverse complement strand
GTATGATATTGGGGAACAAGGTATCTTTTTAGGAGGAAAATGTTGAAATTTTATCCCTAATAATAAAGCCTTAGCTGGGATCATCATTAATACACTGTAAGTTTTCCATACTTCAGCTGATGAAGTTACTGAAAATTCTGAAATTGATGATCTCTTCACAGGGTGGCTAGCAAACTTGTTTGAAACATCCCTCACAATTG
>NW_022904178.1:0-228 GCF_012274545.1 Fukomys damarensis | reverse complement strand
TTCTCAAGGCACAGTCAGTCAGCTCAGCTCTACAAACAAGTCAGCAGCTGGAAGCATCCTTAGAACTGTAAAGAGAAACCTGGTGGGTGGCCTGGATGGGAGTCTGGGCTTTGTAATAGAAAGACAGAAGATACTTCTGGCCTAGGAAGCTGCTGAGGGAGGCGCTCAAAATCCAGGGAAAGGTGCCAGTCCACATCAAGACCACATAATCATGAAGGAAAACCCGCC
>NW_022904177.1:0-683 GCF_012274545.1 Fukomys damarensis | reverse complement strand
CGGTAGTGGAGAAGGGCAGTAGAGGCTCCTGGAATGGGTGTGGCTTCCTGTCCTGCGCCTTCCCAGTTGTGTGGCGGGTACAATGGACGGCCTTGCTTCCAGAGCCTGAGGCGGACACCTGGAGGCGGCTGTGGCTCACTGCTTCCTGAGTGGGTTTCTGTCCCACGAGGCTGTGCCTGGGCCTGATCCAATGATGGTGACATTACAAATCTGTACTAGTGAGAGATGTTAGGGGAAACGATTGAATGCTTTTTCTGTGTTAAAGGGATGGGTAAAAAACACATGAATTGTTAATAAAGCACTATGATCTGCAAAAAATGGAACGTTTTCTAAAGATCTGAAGAAAAAAGGGAAAACTTAAAACAGGACAATCTTAGAAACTTAGTTACAGAGCAGTTCCGAATATTACGGTCAGTCTTGAATTTTTGTGGTGATAATGTACAAACCTGACATCCCAGAATATGTATTTTGATGCCAACACAACAGTGAAATACAGATAGATATATTTTAAGCAACTCTAATAAAGGTTAGAAATGCAGAATCCTAGGTTTTACTTCCCGTGGCTCTGACATCTGCTTCCAAAGGCCCAGCCCCGCTCGGCCCAGACCTGGGCGGAGTGCGGTGATGTTGGCGGCCCGGCTCCTCTTCGTGCTCGGCCCAGATGGGCCCGGGGCGGCCGGGCG
>NW_022904176.1:0-207 GCF_012274545.1 Fukomys damarensis | reverse complement strand
ACCAATCCCCTGATATCTTGCTGTGAGTGTATTCCTCAGAACTTTTTCTCTGGTACTGGATATTTGAAAAATCAGAGTCTCAGGCAAGGAGAGACGAAAATGATCAGGTTTGGAATGAATAAAAACAACAACCACACACATGTGTCTTTGCCAAAGCCAGCTGATATAACAAATTCTTGATGTTTATGGCTTTGTACCCTCAAAAGC
>NW_022904175.1:0-213 GCF_012274545.1 Fukomys damarensis | reverse complement strand
GGTTTTGTGTAGGTGTGTGCATGTGTGGGCTTGGTCTGCTGGGTCTGTGGGTCTGTGAGTGTATGTGGTAGGTGCATGTGTGTACAGTGGGCTGTTCCCTGGGAGGGGGTGCGCATGTGTGTGTCTATGTGTCTGTGTGTGTGGTGGGCAATGGCCCAAATGCACGAAACACTTCTCTGTACCTCCGCATGATTCACCCACGGCAGAGGCCCC
>NW_022904174.1:0-262 GCF_012274545.1 Fukomys damarensis | reverse complement strand
GAGAGCAAAGAAAGGAGGGTCCTTTTATTGTTTGGGGGCTGGGCTATTGCTTATTTTATGAGACGTGGGCTATCACTGGCCAGGTTGCCTTTTATGGGTTCATTCCTGCAGAAACTTAGGTTTGACTCCTCTGGACGGACAGCTGTGGCCTTGTGGGGAGGAAAACTAAAGATAAGAGGGTGAGGTCATTTTAAGAGGCAAGAACCAAGGAAATGCAGCCTGTGATGGCGGCATCAGGTCTCTCACAGTAAACATCCACCAA
>NW_022904173.1:0-844 GCF_012274545.1 Fukomys damarensis | reverse complement strand
TTTTTTTTTCCAATTCTGTGAGATATTCTGTCGGAATTGCATTGAATCTGTGTAACAATTTTGGAAGTATGGCCATTTTCATTATATTGGTTCTTCCTATCAAGAACAAGGGATATTTTTCCATTTTCTGGAATCCTCTTCAGTCTCCTTTTTCAGTGTACTGTAGTTTTCAATGTAGAAGTCTTTTAGTTCCCTTGTTAGATTGATTCCATTTCATTTTTTAAGATGCTATTGTGAAAGGGACTGTTTCTCTAATTTCTCTCTCTTTAAGTCTGTTATTAGTATACAGGAATGCTATTGATGTGAATGTTGACTTTATATTCAACTACATCACTGAATTTGGTTATCAAATCTGAACGTCTTTTGGTGGAATTTTGGGGGTCTTGTGTGTAGAGTATCATGTCATCTGCAAATGATAATTTGACTTCTCCCTTTCCTATCCTTATTCCTTTTATTTCTTTATCTTGTCTAATTACTCCAGCTGTTTCCAAAACTATATTGAACAACAGTGGTGACAGTGTACATCTTTGTCTTGTTCCTGATTTTAGAGTGAAAGCTTTCAGTTTTTGTCCACTTAATATGATGTTGGCTTTTGGTTTGTTGCAGATGGCTTTTATCAGATTGCGATAAAGACCAACTATACCAATATTCTGTAGAGTTTTTGACATGAATGGGTGTTGGACCTTGTCAAATGCCTTTTCTGCATCTATTGAGAGGATCATAAAGTTTTTGTTCTTGGCGCTGTTAACATAGTGTGCTACATTTATTGATTTGTGTATGTTGAACCATCCCGGCATCCCTGGGATGAGTCTAACTTGGTCATGGTGTATAACCTTTTTGATGA
>NW_022904172.1:0-271 GCF_012274545.1 Fukomys damarensis | reverse complement strand
ACACTGGACCTCCTAATCTTATTTATTTATTTATTTATTTATTTATTTATTGAAACTAGGTATTGCTATGTCATTAAATTTTCAGGATAGGCTCAAATCTGTGATACTCCTGTTTTAGCCTCTCAGAGTGCTTGGATTATGGTGTACACTACCACATCCATCTGTAACTAATGTTTACTTGGAGCATAACCATGTTCATTCTTTCAGATATTGTCTGGTTGCTTACATACTACAACATCATCATTAAGGAGTTCTTACTGTGGGCACATGT
>NW_022904171.1:0-307 GCF_012274545.1 Fukomys damarensis | reverse complement strand
CAGATGAAAACAACACTGAGATTCCACCTCACCCCACAAAGAATGGCTGCTATCAAGAAATGGCACAATAACAAATGTTGGCAGTGTTGTGGGGAGAAAGGAACCCTTCTCTGGTGCAACCACTATGGAAATCAATATGGAGATACCTCAAACAGCTGGAGCTAGAGTTTCCATTTGACCCAGGCATCCCTCTGCTTTGTATCTTACCAAAAGATTTAAAAGAATCATAGCACAGTAATATATGTACACCTATATTTATAGCAGCACAGTTTGTAATAGCTAAAACTTTGAAACAGTCCATTTGCCC
>NW_022904170.1:0-311 GCF_012274545.1 Fukomys damarensis | reverse complement strand
TGAGACAGTATGACACATTTAACAGAAGAATGGCCTTGAATCAATGGGTGGAATAAACAGAAGAAGCATAGACTGCCTTTGCTTGCCCTGCCAAATATCCCCATATGTGATATGCTCCCAAGAGAAATCAATGAATCCCACGTGTTTAAACACTAAATAGTTTCTCTGGTGGGAATAAACTCTGATAGTACATAATTTCTCTTAATGACAAAGTTGACAATGTGAAATAGGAAGACAAGGTCATAAGATGTAGGGAAAGCGGGAATTGTAGGACAGAGGGAATATGCAGAAGAAAAAATAGGATAAAATGA
>NW_022904169.1:0-642 GCF_012274545.1 Fukomys damarensis | reverse complement strand
ACACAACTCTGTAAGGCAATTCATTTCTATTTTCAAAAGCTCTAAGTCAGAAATTAAACTAAACTGGACCCCTATTGTTTCCAGCACTTACAAAGTGTCAAGCATTATGTCGTGATGTTATTATCATGATCTTATTTATCCTCTTGAGATTCTTTTATCCACTTGATAATAACTCTTTCCCGTTGATCCCCGGAGGAGGGGATGTGGTTTCATTGGCTGTAGACGCCTCTCCTCCCTGCCCAGAGGTTGACCTCCAGAAGACTTTAGTGTCTTCCCCATCCCTCTGTGATTGCCTTGGCAACCGCCCTTAGGCACTGCTCCTCCTCCCAGCTCTCCCTTGGTAGCCCAGTAGCTTTGAGGCCCTCTCCAACTGGGTAATTCAGGTCCTCCTGAGGCTCAGAGGAGCAGCCAGAGATGTGCATGGTGGGTGATGATTGGGGTGCAACAAGCCTGCTTCTGTTATCTCTGAGAGTCCCAGGCCCTATTAGGTCATGAACAGCATTACCACCATGCTTGAAAGCTTGGTGAAGATGGTGGCAGTTGTGACTTCAGCCAAGTGTGACCGCAGCAAAGGTGGTTGTCTTCTGTGAGGCAGCTGCTTTTCCTGCAGCTCAGCCAGCTGTCACTACGATAGCTGAGGCT
>NW_022904168.1:0-598 GCF_012274545.1 Fukomys damarensis | reverse complement strand
CATGAGACAAAATACAGGTCTCGTCTGTAGATGATGTAACATGAATCTAATTATCCTACAGGGAGATTCCTTAAAGTGACTAAAGCCACATGTGGCAAAGACTGCTCTGTGTTTATAATTTATCACAACTTTGAGAGCAAAAGAGAGCTCTATTTATAATCAGACTGGGACCAAAAGTGTGAAGTGAGAATATCCTAGGGAAATTGGCTGCTGTATGCTTTAGTTATGTGTTTTCCAAAACATACTGCTTCTTCATGGAAAGCTTTCAAGTTCTCTGAAGCATCTGGTGGGATGAGTGGGATTCTTCGAGTCCTACAACACTTCTAGCCAAGCAGACACCGTTGTACCGTCTGCAGATGATATTTCCTTTGCCTCCATTACTTTCAGGTACATGTGTAAGAAGAAGTTCCAGTCCATAAAATGTGGGGAGATAGGGAGTAGTGCTTCTAGTTTTATGCCATGAAAAAATGTGTAAGAGATCCCCTGTGCTCTTTCTTCTTCCGGCCTGGTGACGTGCAGAAATTATATGTTATAGGAAGCAGAGTCAAAAGGTAGAAGGATCCAGGGACCTAGACCAAAGAGCTCCACATTAATCTAG
>NW_022904167.1:0-798 GCF_012274545.1 Fukomys damarensis | reverse complement strand
AAAAAAATATTTTTTGGTACTGGGGATCAAATACTTTTGTAAATTTTGAGACAAGATCTCACTGAATTGCTAAGTTTCCTAGGCTGGGCTCTAACTTGTGACCTTCCTGCCTCAGCATCCCAGAGTGCTGGCATTTCAGGCATGCACTATCATGCCTAGTTTTATTTTTATTTAATATTTACATTTATTTTATATTTTGTAATACTGCACTGAGCTACAGCCCCAGCCTTTTTTCAATTTTTATTTTGAGACAGGATCTTACTAAATTGTGCAGGCTGGCCGTGACTGTGCAATTTTCCAGCCTCAACCTCCTGAGTAGCTTGGGTTACAGGTGTTCGTCACTGTTCTCGGATAGATATTATTGAGTTGCAAGTTATATATGTAGGATACCAGGTCCTTATCAGATATGATTTACAAACATTTCCTCCCACTGAGTTATCTCTTCACTTTCTTGATAGGACTTTGAAGCACAAGTTTTTAACTTTGATGAAGCCTCGTTGTTATTGTTGGTAGCCATTGCCTCATTCAAGATCATAAAGATTGACTTCTCTGCTTTCTTCTACAAGTTTTGTAGTTTTAGCTCTTCCATTTAAGTCTGTGATCACTTTGAGATAACTTTGTTGTATATGGTGTGAGGCAGGGATCCACCTTCATTCTTTTGTATGTGTATATGCAGTTGTCCAGCATTTGTTTTGTTTTGCTTTGTTTTTATTTCACTTTTTTGAGACAGGGTCTCACTATGTAGTTGAGAGTGCCCTGGAACTCACTGTGTAGCCCAGGCTGGTCTTGAACTCACAG
>NW_022904166.1:0-202 GCF_012274545.1 Fukomys damarensis | reverse complement strand
ATGAATCTGCTTAATGAGTATTTCCTTCCTATGAATTTCTTCAATTCTCTGTGTATATTTTTTTTTGTTGTTGTTTTGTTTTTTTTTTTTTGGTACTGGGGATAGAACTCTGGTCCTTGTGCTGGCAAGGCAGGTGGTAGAACCACTGAGCTAAATCCCCGGCCCGGCCCTTTGTGTATATTTTCTACCAACTTTACATTTT
>NW_022904165.1:0-2022 GCF_012274545.1 Fukomys damarensis | reverse complement strand
GAAGTGTCTCATCGGAGAGGGGTGTCGGCACTGCTTTGTCAGATGGGTCTGTGCAGGCCGAGCGGAAACCAGCTGGGAGGTATCTCAGGAGCCCCCGGGCGTGAGGAGCGTTGTGGCGGTGACCCCGCGTTCCTGGGGACCACTGTCCCTCCCGTGTGTCCAGCATCAGAGCCTGCTGCTGAGAGCCATCTCAGTGTCTGTCTTGTTTTGCTTCTTGAGTTGCTATCCTGTTGGACAATAGATGTGGAGGGCCACGTCACACATATATAGAACCTGTAGAAACATATGAACATGTTCCTGTCACCTGGTGCATCCCTTCCGTGTATGAACTGTTTTAGAGACAGAGCCATGAAACGGTGATGCACTGATAAAAGTGCTGTTAAAATTGTTGTAGGCTTAATAAAAAGGTTCCTCTTTGAAGATAATGAAATACATAAGATAACTTGAAGGAGGCCATGCAGTATGACTTAGTAGAGCTCAGGAACTAATGCAGGAAGAAGAATCTGCTGTGCTTGACACAGTCGGTTTAAAGTAATGTGCATAAACTGTAACATTTATTTGTCCCTCCAGAGACTCTCTGAAGAAGAAGCTTTCAAAGATAAACGTGGGAATTAAACCCAGCCAGCGGTGGCAGACCTAAGGCTCGTGTGCCGCAGCAGGCTGTTGTTATAGTGCAAAGCTCTGGAAGGTTCGCCATTACTGAACCCAATGCTTTTGCCCTGAGCTACCATCCCCACCCCGCCCCCTTACATATTTTTTATTTTGAGGCAGGGTCTTGCTGAGTTTCTGAGTTTCCTGGGCTGGACTCAAACTTACTGTAATCCTCTTGCCTCAGCCTCCAGGGCTGCTGGGATCACAGGTGTGCACCACCGGGAGGTTCAGAAGCAGTGCTTAGGAATGGTTCTGAGGCTGCTTTCAGCTTCGTTCCCTCCTGGAGGACTGGCTGGAGTCTTCATGGATGAAGTTTTCCTGCGTATCCATGGCAATGGAGGTGTTTGTACTCCCCGTGAAGGGGCCCCTGTGTAGAGCAGGGACAGACCTCCTCAGAGCTCCTAGTATTTTCTGATTGACCCTCAACCCACGTGAGCACAGGAAGTGCACGTCCACCATCACCCCGTTGCCATCAGGGTCACTGCCTATGAGCTTAGGGAAAATGCATGCCAGCCTCCTCCAGGAACAGCCGAAACTTGAATTATCCAACTTTATGTCGCAGGAATCAAAAAGGCGGTTATTGAGGGAGTTGGGGGAGCAGCTAAGTTTCATGATTAGTTTACCCATTGAGAGCTGGCCTTTCCGTACTAGAGGACTGGTGACTTCTCAGAAAGGAGGGGCAGGTGGAAAACACAGGAAAGTGGAGACTAGAAGGATGGGCGTGCTAGGAAGGAACAGAGCCGAGTCTGCTGCGGTCCATTAAGTCACGTGTGTGAGGCATGTGAAGGAGCCCAGGCCTCCATCACCAGGAGAGGCAGCTGGCGAGCAGAAGGCAGCCGGCTGGAGGGACACGCGGAGGCCACCAGGTCTGCACCTGCACCTCTCAGGTCATAGCTGGAGGCGCTCAGGCATGCAGGTCTCTGTCCAAACCTAAACTGTACGGTCAGATGGTGGTTTCCCGACCTCCCCTGGTGTTCTTTCCGTGTGTTTGTGCTCTCTCCTCTCTAGCAGCCCTTCCACCCCTGCTGTAAAGCTCCTTCTTGGCTGGGCGCATCTGCTCAGACCCTTTCAGAGATGGGACGGCGTCCCATGCTGACAGGCAGTGCCCAGCTTTCCCAGCGCCTGCAGGTGAACTCATGAGGACATCTTCGCTGTGGCCTCCAGACCTCCTGCTTTGAGATTCTTCCTGGCATTTTATCGGGGATCCAGAGCAAATGTCTGGGCTCATTTCCCTCCTCTGTCATTGGTGAAAGGTCTTCTGCTGTGCAGGCTTTTAGAGTAGACTGAGTCTATAAAGCAAGCCTCATGTTTTCTAAAACCAGAAAAAAAGACTTAATTTTTTAAAAAACACAAATACTTGCACACACACAC
>NW_022904164.1:0-286 GCF_012274545.1 Fukomys damarensis | reverse complement strand
ATACACATTTGTATTGATTACAAGACAAATAAACCTTGACTTTTTTAGGAGGGAATTTTATAATATTTATTGAACAAGCTTAAATTTTTTTCTTCTAACCCACCAACTTAATTTATAAGTATTCTAAGGATATAATGGCTCAAATGTGCAAATATAAATGTGCAAGTATGTTTAATGCACAATTTGTTTAAAACAAGGTTAAACTTTAAAACAATTTAAATACCCTGTAATAAGTTATATAATAATTCAAATGTTATTTCTTTATTTGGAAAACTATTTTTGATAT
>NW_022904163.1:0-251 GCF_012274545.1 Fukomys damarensis | reverse complement strand
AACTACACAGCGAGTTCAAATCTAACCATGGACCATGTGACAAAACCCTGTCCTTAAAAAAAGCATCATGTGCCAATGAAGCCATGTGTTTTGAATAACAAAAGATAGATCTTCTGGACCAAGGCTAACTTTCATATTCGTCTTTTCACTATTTTCCTTAACATTTTTCTTTTTTGTTCTAGATTCCAGATCTTTTCCTGTATGTGCATAAACAATGGAAAGAAAAAAGTGTGTGTATAACCATAAAAAAA
>NW_022904162.1:0-217 GCF_012274545.1 Fukomys damarensis | reverse complement strand
TTTGATCCAACAAGCATCCCTGAGGCTGTGTTTAGTCCTTTATACAAAAATGATTGAGCTGATGGTTTGTTGTTATTCTCAGAACCAAGTAAATAAAACAGTGTTAGCTCAGCGTATAGTTACTGCTTTGTAAATAACAAAAGGAACAAGTCAGTATTACCAGGGCCAGATTTTTCTTCCTCAAGTAGCTCATCTAATGTGAGAATTGATTCACTAT
>NW_022904161.1:0-228 GCF_012274545.1 Fukomys damarensis | reverse complement strand
ACCTATGTGCTTCATTTTAGAATAGTACTTGGGAAATTACAAAATATTTGTCAAAAAAGGAGGGGTCTGAGGTCTGACAAGGTGAGAATCTTTAGCCTAAGTTATCCTATTTTATTCTGCTTTGTGAATAAGGCAAAAGGTATCCTTAAAGAATTAATTTGCCTGTGGGAATTAATATAAGTTAATCACAAACACTTACTTTACAATGCAAACAATTATAAGCCCTGT
>NW_022904160.1:0-338 GCF_012274545.1 Fukomys damarensis | reverse complement strand
TTGTCTCACATCTTGTACTAAAGTCAAATAAAAATAAATCAAAGATCTAGCTAGTAAGATTTAAAATTGAAATTTTGGAAGAAACTATAGGGGAAATACTTAAAGCCATAAGCACAAAGACTGCCTGGTAGGATCCCAGTAGTGTTAGAAATGTTACCAAAAATAAACGAATGGGGCTGGGGATTTAGCTCAGTGGTTTCACCACCTACCTTGCAAGTGCAAGGACCAGAGTTCTATTCCCAGTACCAAAACAAAACACAAATGGGATTAAACCATTTCTTTTTCTTTCTTTTTTTTTCTATCTTTAAAAATATTGTGCACATTGGAGGCTGAGGCAG
>NW_022904159.1:0-320 GCF_012274545.1 Fukomys damarensis | reverse complement strand
AAGGTATAGATGTATATGAGAATTCTATACTTTTGATCAATTTTTCTATAAACTTAAAAGTATTATAAATTATATTAGTTAATAATAAAATAAAGTATATAAATGCATGGCAAAGCATTATATAAGAATTTGGAATTTTTTTTCTATTTTCATGACAGAGTTTTATAAGTAAACTGAGTCAATATGCACGACTATATTTATGGCACTTGTGACAAATCAATTTTCCTAGTGTTTTACCCATTCTCAGACTTTTTTGCGATTTTATGTTTGTCAAACTGTCTCTTAAATAATCTTGTCAAGTTAACTTACAAAGAATACAT
>NW_022904158.1:0-624 GCF_012274545.1 Fukomys damarensis | reverse complement strand
TTCCGGTGGGCGATAGGCTGGCAGTTTCTCTCCCTGGCTATTGGCGTGTGGGTTCCCTAGGTATTAGCGGCATGAGATTGCGCCTTAGCCTCATCCACAGTTCCTGATTTCAAGGACCGCCTGCTGGGAGCTTAGGAATCAGGAGTTGGCTTAGGGTTAGTGTTAGGGTTTGTGAGCGTTATCCGGACAGAAGTCGCCTACCGGGTAGTTTGCCTGTGCGAGGGAAGGTGAGGGCAGCGCCTTTCACGAAGGTGGGATTAACTGGGTATTTACGAGGACCCACGCATCGCACCGCGGTGCCAGTGTGTAGTGACGGGCCAGCGAGTAGGGTGAGAGCTCGATGACGGGGATGGGACTGGCTCCCCATTCCACTCCCCGTTGTGCGTCGTCTACATTTCAGGGGGCGGGGGGCCCCTGTTCATTTGACCTTCAGTTTTCGGAATGACGTAGTAAGGTAAGTCCCTCCCCCCGGGGTCAGGCTGAGGGTGAGGGTTCGGATGAGGATTCCGGTGAGTGACAGCCTCGCAGTTTCTGCACCTGGGGATCGATGTGTGGCTTTCGTAGTGAGTATCAGCATGAGATTTCACCTTAGGCTCAGCCGCAGTGGAGGAGGTCGAGGACCGC
>NW_022904157.1:0-3261 GCF_012274545.1 Fukomys damarensis | reverse complement strand
TATAAATCTTTTGTCTTTAGAAATAAAATAGTTTTACAAGGAAAGACTAAAACATCTGTTTTCTAAAGTTGGGAATATTTTTTTAAAGACCTATCCCATGGTTTTCATTTCTACATGAAACAGGTCAGCGGCGCCACTCAGGCTCGTGAGTGAAGCCTCTTTGTCTCTTTCCCGCTCTGTTTCCCAAGGCTACTTCAGTGGACTTCAGAGGACACAAGCCAAGGCCTGCAGGTCTCTTTAAGGGCCCCCTTTTCTCTCTAAAATTCTCGAACTCTCTCCTTGCTGGATCCTCCAGGAGGAAGCGGTGGGGCAGAGATAGCTCCAGGGTCCACTCACAGGAACCAGTCCACTGCTATGATCAGCGTGATGTCTTCCGTGGGCAGCCCGACCGACGTGAGCACAATGACCATTGTGACCAGGCCCGCCTGGGGAATGCCGGCAGCCCCGACGCTGGCTGCAGTGGCCGTGATGCTTCAGGAGAGGAGAGAACATGAGAATTCAGGAGGGGAGACGGACAGGAGGAAGGAGGAGAAGGGCTCGGTTCCCAAGAAGCCTTAAAAATTAAATTCCTGAGCCAGTACTACATGATCTCTTATATTATGGAATCCTCAAAAGTCAGATCCATGGAAGTAAAGAGTAACATGGTGATTACTGAGGGCAAGGAGTCTGGGGGGGGGGAATGGCAGAGATGCTGGTTAAGGCGTACGAAGTTTCAGTTATAAGATATTCACGTAGACCATGGTGACTACAGTCAACAACGCTGTACTGCATACTTGTAATTTGCAAAGACAGTAGATCTTAAGCATTCTATTTTTTCCCTCCTCCTTCACCTTAAACATTCCTTTTTTTTTTCTTGTGGTACCAGGGATCAAACTCAGGACCTTGCGCGCGCAAAGCAGGCAGCGGAACCACTGAGCTAAATCCCCGGGTAGCGTTCTACTTTTAAAAGGAGAGGAATAAACGAAAAGTAACCCTGTGAGATGATGGACCTGTTAATTAGCTTGACTGTGATAATCATTTTACCAGGTACCCATCTGTCAGATCATCACATTGTACACCTTAAAGACATACAATTTTTATTCATCAGTTATACCTCCAAACAGCTGGAGGTCAAAAATTACTGTTAAAATATACTAAATAAAGTTATGCTGCTCATCTTGTAACCTGCCAGTATTTCAAAGATTTGGAATTCTGTTCATCAGTTATCTTTACGACCACCTCAATTTTAAAGGTTCCCTGGCTGTATTCTTCAAGTATATTATTATAACAGTGTGGCAGGTAAGAAAACACATTTTTTTTCTTTTGAAAAAATTTGCAGATGGAAGAGGACCAAAAGATGGAGCTGGGGGGGACAGAGGGGAAGAGAAGGGAGTTTTAAAAAATGAGACGTGCTGTGTGCGTGTGCCAGCTCCCCAAGAGCAATGTGATCGTTAGGTACTGCAAACATGTACTAATAAAAGTAAAAATTTGGAAAAAAAGACAAATTTTAAATAGAGAAATAGTTCCATACAGCTCATAATGTTGGACGTGCATGGCTTCTGGGCCATACAGCACCTAAACCTGCTTGCTCCAGACCCTACTTCTTGCTCAAATAAAACTTGTTATATTTGCTTAATAAATGAACAGTAGGGACTCAGACTGCAGACTAGATGTTAAATCCTGTATCGACTCTTAACCGCCCACTGTGGTGCACTAAGAGGAATTCTAATAGCCACGGAGTGTGCCAGAACAGGCGCAGCGCCCTGCAGGAGTCACCGCCCCTCTGCCCGGTGGCCTCTGAAGCTGCTTTCCAGATCCTACAATCATAAACATGGAGCCACGGGAGAGGCTTGTTGCAGATGATGGCTCTAGCAGAACAGTGATGGAGCAAATGCTTGGACCACAGGTGGTGAATGAGCTTCGAGTCCAGACTCCATTCATCAACTGGACGAACTTGGACCCAACTCAGAGCCTGCACTTCCTCACACAGGGTGAGAGGCACAGGCCCACCTTCTCACTGTGAGCAATAAAGGACTCAGCGCTAGCACCTAAGGATGTTCAGTGGTATCAGTTATTGCTACCAAATAGTCTCAAGAAATAAAATTTCATTTTCGAAAAGGTCATCCAATTTCTCCTCCGTTTGTACTATTGGGATTTGGATTCCTTAGGGAAAGAAAAAGAGTACAGAGCTTCACAGATGGGTGATAAGGAGAGAACTTTTAACATCATCCTAAGGGAGAGAGGCTTTCACCTCAGAACACTGGCTGGGCATAAACAGTGATCTGTGGGTGCCCTCTAGAGGCAGCAGCTCTCTGGATGGGATGAACCAATTCTACCTGGATCTAAGATGCCAATTTAAAATTCTTCAGATTGAATTTAGATAAGGTCCAAACTAGGGATCCTCAAGCAGCCGATCACTACCTGCTACCACTTTCTGAAGCTTTACCCAGTAAATCTCAACCCGGCCTGTGTCACCAAGTCTCTCCAGTGGTCCCAGGAAGAATGCAGAAGTGATGTTCAGTCCCTTGGTCCATTAAAGAACACTCACTGAAAAGTCTCCCATCTGTTCCCTTTGTCTAAACTTCCCTACTCCCTGTGATGTCAAAGATTCCCCATAAGAAGTACGCATTACCATGTCTGGGGTTATGATCCCCTCAAAAATTTTCAAAGTATTCCTTTGAAACTATCTTTATGTCATTCTTCCCTGCACCTTCATTTTTCCCTTAGAAAGGGTTCTCCTGAGAAACTATCTTTATGTCATTCTTCCCTGCACCCTCATTTTTCCCTTAGAAAGGGATGGCTATCCTTCCTGCCACATGCTCAAAGACACTTGGCTAAGGCTGGTTAGAAAGTGTTTGATAAACCTACACTGTACTGTCAACACATAATCATTGAGCATCTACTACATGCTAGACAGCTCCAAATGCTCCACAGCTTACAATGGAGTTACATTCTAGTGAATTTGTTTTCAGTTGAAAATACTGTAAGTTGCAATGCATTGAATATACCTAATCATCATGGCCTAGAAACACAATAAAATATCTATTATTTTCCCTTATGTGACTATGAGTTGTAGTTTAGCATCTCAAACAGAGGGTCTTACATATCGTTAATCTAGGAAATGATTCAAATTCAAATTTGAAGTATGGTTAATATGAAATACACGTGGCATTCATACCACTATAAAGT
This sequence comes from Fukomys damarensis, assembly GCF_012274545.1. Taxonomy (NCBI): domain Eukaryota; kingdom Metazoa; phylum Chordata; class Mammalia; order Rodentia; family Bathyergidae; genus Fukomys; species Fukomys damarensis. Next base: position 93 of record NW_022904157.1, on the reverse strand, counting down.
CAAAATATCACAAATTGCCAGGCATACTATTCCAGCTACTCAAGAGCTGAGTCAGGATGATCACTTGAACCCAAGAGTTCAAGACCAACCTAG
>NW_022904156.1:0-488 GCF_012274545.1 Fukomys damarensis | reverse complement strand
GGAGGAGAAACAGTCCCTGGTATGGCATGGCAAGTAGAAGGCAGCAGGCAGCAGGCATCACCAGCAAGCCTACCTTCCCTCTCTCCCTTTGTCTTTCATCTAGGCTAAAAGCCTTTTCATTGGTGACACCCACACCCAGGGTGACTTGCATTATCCTCACCCAGACCTATGCCAGTTCCAATCAGTGCACTAATTTAAGATCCCACACCCTTAATCCCTGAATCACATTCCTAGGTTCAGCCAGCTCTGTAAAATCTCTCTTATGAGCACATGAGGCTTTGGGCGGTTATCTAGATATAAGGCATAATGACATACATATGAAAAACAAAATCAGTACGTTGAAGAGACAAGTGCATATTGATGTTCCCTGCAGCACTATTTGTATCAACCAAGGAAAAGAATCAGCCTAATGATCTGTCATTGAATAACAGAGAATGATGATGTGTATGTATACAGAGGCACCCTAGCTTATGAACTTCTTTCCACCT
>NW_022904155.1:0-226 GCF_012274545.1 Fukomys damarensis | reverse complement strand
CTCACCAGTGTCACTCGTGAACGGCAGCCCTAGGGACTCCCCAGAACATGGCTTCCCACCTGTCCTTGTCTGCGTGGGCTGTGTGGTTTCTATCTGGCTGTGTCCTCATCCCACGTCCCCTCTCTGTGCCCTCACAGGCCCCGAGGCCTGTGCCAGGTGGGTGCGGGCAGAGGGAGCTGGGGCAGGATGGCTGACTTTCTTTAAATGGCAGCCACAGAGCCTGGGG
>NW_022904154.1:0-203 GCF_012274545.1 Fukomys damarensis | reverse complement strand
ACACCTTGACCTTGGACTTCATGGCCTCCAGACCTGAGCAATAAGTGTTTATTGTTTGTAAACACCTCAGCCTGTGCAATTACCTTGTAGCATTCCAGACTGCCTAAACACAGACAGATTTAAATAGTTTCCTACACACATTTTGCACAAAGAGCATGGAGACAGTGGGGGGATCCCATAAGCCAAGAGAGGCTGAGCTGGCA
>NW_022904153.1:0-241 GCF_012274545.1 Fukomys damarensis | reverse complement strand
TTCTTCTCGTGGCCAAATCCCAGCTGTCATGTGGTCAGTGGAATTCATTCATCCTCAAATATTCATTGTTCATTAAAGTTATTGTTTTCAACTTTTTGATGTTAGAGTAATGACTATCTTATATCATGAATATCTTTAAACTTAAAAAACTCTCTCTTTCCTTATCCTTTCCCTAAGCTGTAAAAGAATTGTGGCTTTGATATATATTCTAAATCACCTGCGATTGCACACTCTACAAAAC
>NW_022904152.1:0-602 GCF_012274545.1 Fukomys damarensis | reverse complement strand
CCTTTACCTGACAGGTGGTCTTGGTTCTCATTTTTTCCCCTTGTCCCTGCCCTCCCTTCACCCTTCATTTCATTTTATAAGCATGTAAAAGTGTGTAAAAGGCAGGGCATGGTGGGGCACACCTATAATCCTGGCTCACTGGGCAGCTGAGTCGGGAAAATTAAGAGTTCAAACCCAGCCTGGGAAAATTAGCAATGTACCAAGAGCCTGTCTCAAAATTTAAAATGTTTCAATAGGGCTGGGGACATATTTCAATGAGTAGACCCTAAGCTCAATGCCCAGTACAAAAAAAAAGTGTAAAAAAATTCCCATGGATTTCTAATATGGATCTCTAAATAGTCATTACATTGGAGTAGTGGAATTAGAGACCAGCAAAAGAACAGGCACTTAAACACTGTAGGGCTGGGGATGTAGCTCAGTGGTACAATTGTCTGCCTCACAAATGCAAAGTCCAGAGTTCAATCCTCCATACCAAAACAAAAACAAAAACAAAAAAACCTGTTAGGACTCTTTTTTAAAAAAAGCAGGTTAGGGGCAGGGGATTTAGCTCAGCAGTTCAGTGGCCTGCCTTGCAAGAGTAAGGACCCAAGTTCAATCCCCGG
>NW_022904151.1:0-1472 GCF_012274545.1 Fukomys damarensis | reverse complement strand
TACAGCCCTCTTTACTTTTCTGCCAATTTTTGACAGGATTCTTAAGTTTGAGTTCACACTTTCATAGGGCAAAGCAGGTCTTGGACCCCAGCTCCAAGACTACGGCAGAAGAAGAGGCCTCAGCTCAGCTGGGGACCCCGAAAGGCAGTGGGGTTAGCAGGGCACTGCCCACGGCCACAGGGACACAGCAGGCAGGAGGAGGCCTGGGTCGCACGGCTTCGGTGAGGTGCCGCCCTGGAGAGTTCCGTCAGTCAGACTGGGAGCCCAAGAGAAGGCAGGACAGGCTTTGTCCAACAGGACTTCTTTTCCTTTAAGAAAGGAAAAGACACCTAGGGCTTTGTAGCTGAGTTGTTCCGCTGCCTGCTCGCAAGTGCAAGGTCCGGAGTTCGAGCCCCCAAAAAGAAAGTTACAAAGAAAAAAGACGTGAAAAGAGAAACAGGCATTGAGAGGTGTCAGAAATGCTTCTGGTGTTCTCGCGTTTGAATAAATGGGGAGAAAACAAAATCAACTAAGTAAAACTCTCCAGACGCTTAACAATCCAGTAACCAACTCTAAAGAAAAGAAACAGTAATTGCAAGGAAATAAATGAGATCTTAAGTAAAACTGATGGGAACTAAGAAGTGCTTGACAACCTGCGAGTTACTACAGTGCTTAAGACGGTCGTATAAAAATCAACAGCCAGGAGCGGTGGCGCACGTTGGGAGGCCGAGGCAGGAGGATCACTGTGAGTTCGAGGCCAGCCTGACACAGCCGCTCCGCGGTCTTTTCTTCTTTAGCCCTCGCCTTCCCCCTTTCTAGGCAGAGGATTGATTGCCCTCCGATAATAAGCAAAACTAGCAAAATAAATACTAAAGACAATTGTTTCTCATCATTTCTAAGACCCTAAGAGCTTCAAGCACAAGAAGCTGAACTTGTGCGATGACTGATCGCTGTTAAAACTATTTTCCGAAGTACAGCTAAGTTTATTAGGATTCGTCTCCCATTAAGTCCAATTTCTTCTTTCAGAACTAAGTTAAATTCGAATTTGAGAGATCTCACCCACTAGCGCCCCGCGATCTTAAGCGTGTTTGGTTAGGAAGTCGCGTTCTCCTGCGCCCGGTATTTTTTCACACCGCCCACACTCGGCCTCCGCAGAAGGAAGCCGGGCTGCAATGCGCGCTCTCACCACAAGGGGGAGAGAAAGCACAAGGAGTCTCCGACCACTCGGTGGGGGACCCTTCCTCGACTGCCCACTAGATGGCAACAGAGAGGCCGAAGACCACCTTCGCCCATTCAAACGCACGAATGCGTAACTTTAAAAAGCAATTTAGCAATCCAAACTCGGGGGCAAATGGCTCGCCAGCTGTCTGCAAGTTCTTACTCCAGCTGTACTGCCGTGTCCACGCTCACGCCTCGTCAACTGAAATCTCACCTAATAAAATGCAGTTTATTCTGAAATAAAACAGCAAAACCTATGAGGTTCGCCTAGTGCC
>NW_022904150.1:0-333 GCF_012274545.1 Fukomys damarensis | reverse complement strand
TGTGTTCTATGGATTTCATTTGTTTCCTATGCTGAAATTTCATCATGTCCCTCAACTCCTCTATTTTTTTATCTGTGTCTGCTCTAGATTTATTAATTATATCATTTACTATGAGCACAATCTTTGTTGTTATCTGAGGAATTACATGTGACTTCGCTTTTTTCAGATCCTCTTTTGTTGCCAGTTTAGCTAATCCAGGTGGTTAAATATCAGATTGTTCCATCTGATTTCTCTTTGGAGTTACTTTAGGTGATATGGAAGTGTGATTTGGGGGTCTAGTTTCTGTGTCTTCTCATTTCATCATATGCAGCATGCTGTGCCTTTATTGAGACA
>NW_022904149.1:0-295 GCF_012274545.1 Fukomys damarensis | reverse complement strand
AGCTATGCCAGCTGTTAGGCTTTAGAAGACAACCCTACAACAATGAGATAGTTTTCCACTTCTATCTTGCTTTCCAAATTCTATAGTTCAACCAAAAGAAGAGCTCAATGGAGATGTGCTTGACTCTAGGGCTACAGGAGGAAAACACCAGATGACCCTGGAGCATTTTGTAAAGTGAGAAAGAAAAACAAGTTGCAGTGGCCGAGATGGAGATTAGTGGAAGGACACAAATACCAACCAAAAAGTGCGCCTAATGGTCAAAGCCAAACCAATTTAAGCAGCATAATAAATAAGA
>NW_022904148.1:0-846 GCF_012274545.1 Fukomys damarensis | reverse complement strand
ACGCACTTTGCAGAGGGCTTCTGTGGTTTAAGTTGCAGTTTTCCCCGCGAAACAGCTTCTCTCGCCGCTTAAGTGTTTAAAGTGAAAGCGGTCAGTTGCATGAATATGAAGTACTCCACAGAGAAAAGTGCTGCAACTCTTTGAGTTTACCAGCGAAGTCCACCACTTACTTGGATACAACTGTATTCCTTTTTGTTTGTAGGTGTCTGCCTGGCAGAGAATGAAACACTGTTGTGAGGCACTTTTAGCAGAGAAGCCCTTCAGGCCTAAGAGAGTTCATAGCAGCTCTGAGTTCTCACAAGCCTCCAGAACTCTGTATACTTGGGGATAGGTTGAATTTGACGTTAGAACCTAAACACACTTTGCAGCGGGCTTCTGCAGTTTAAAGTGCAGTGTTCCCCGGGAAACAGCTTCTCTCATCGCTTAGCCGTTTAAAGTAAAAGCGGTCAGTTTCATGAATATGAAGTACTCCACAGAGAAAGGTGCTGCAACTCTGTGAGTTTACCAGTGAAGTCCACCTCTTATGTGGAGTTCAACTGTTTTCCTTTTTGTTTGGAGGTCTCTGTCTGGCAGAGATTGAAACACTGTTGTGAGGCACTTTTAGCAGAGAAGTAGAGAGTGCCTAGCAGCTCTGAGTGCACACAAGCCTCCAGAATTCTGTATACTTGGGGATAGGTTCAGTTTGACTTTAGAACCCAAACGCACTTTGCAGAGGGCTTCTGTGGTTGAAAGTGCAGGTTTCCCCGTGAAACAGCTTCTCTCGCCTCTTAGCCGTTTATAGCGAAAGCGGTCAGTTTCACGAATATGAAGTGCTCCACATAGAACGGTGCTGCCAATCTCTGAGTT
>NW_022904147.1:0-230 GCF_012274545.1 Fukomys damarensis | reverse complement strand
ACTCTTTCTCTGGCAGGTGCAGGGCAGAGGGATGAAGCCAGGGAGGAGCAGGCTGTGCAGTGGGGGAGAGACGGGGAGGGGAGGTGAGGAAGTGGTCAGGCAGATCCAAAGGTCTCTGACATCTATTCCTGGTTTTTTATATAAATCACACCCCCCTGCCCAAGGTCTGCATCAAAGGAAAGCAAGTGGCTTCAGCTTTCTAGGTGGCTGAAGGTTTGGTCATGCTTATT
>NW_022904146.1:0-356 GCF_012274545.1 Fukomys damarensis | reverse complement strand
CCCTCCCCTTCCGTTCACCTTTCTTCTTCTACATCTCCTCCTCCTCCTTCCTTTCCTCCTCCTCTTCTCCTTCTCCCTCTCCTTCTTCGTCTTCTTCTGAGTCAAATTCTTACTGGTTGTCAGGTTGGTCTTGAGCCTCCTCTTCTGAGCATCTCAAATACTGAAATTATAGGGCACGCACCATTGTGCCTGTCTTAGGCAGTGACTTCTTCACAGTGGTGATGGTGGCGATCATGACAGCAGTTAGTGAGGCACTTGGTGTGTATCCAGCCCTATTTTCATCGAAATTCTAATGAAATTCCAAGTGCTGTATTGGAACAGTCATTAATTTGGGGAGGGGATGAAACCAGATTCTA
>NW_022904145.1:0-248 GCF_012274545.1 Fukomys damarensis | reverse complement strand
TCAAGTCCAATACAATAGCCCTCTTTTTCTACCACCTCACCCTAGTTACTAATTACCTAACAAAACAGCTACCTGATAAGGCAGGATAAAAGAAACAAAAATTTACATTGAGAAATACCTAAAATAGAAGTTTCTTTTTGGGAAAATAAAATTTAAAATAAAATTAAAATCCATTATTTCCAAGGTTATCAGTGCACCTTTCTCATATATCAAAAGAGTTAAGGGAAAACCAGTTTGGACATTACACA
>NW_022904144.1:0-267 GCF_012274545.1 Fukomys damarensis | reverse complement strand
GGTAGCATGCTGTTTCATACCTGTGTGCACTATGTAACGATCATATCAAAGTAATTAACACATGGCATTAACAGTTTTTCATGTTTTTGTTATGAGAACATTCAGAATCTTTCCTTCTAGCTGTCTGAAATATCCTATGTAATGAGAACAAATTCTGTACATATTAAGGCAAAACAGGACGACCCATAAACCCTGAGAATTCCTTCCCAAAACTCTGAGTGTCAAAACTCTAAAACTATAAACAGGGCTAACTAACCTCACCTGTTA
>NW_022904143.1:0-200 GCF_012274545.1 Fukomys damarensis | reverse complement strand
ACTGGCGTCCCCAGGCTGGAGTGGATCCTCCTCTCTCCCACTTTTCTATCCTCCTCTGGAAGGTCACTGAAGACCTTCACGGAATCCTCTAAATGTGCAGCCAGCAGAGAGGTGAGTGTGAAGGAAGTACTTGCATGCAGTCCTAGCAAAAGTCTCAGTAAACTTTTGATTTCTTAAATGTAGCAGCCATAAGAGAGCAG
>NW_022904142.1:0-208 GCF_012274545.1 Fukomys damarensis | reverse complement strand
ACGGAATAGGCAATATATGAACTGTGGCCCAAGGAAGGGACAGGTGTGTCCAGGCACAGTAAAGAGCAAATCCAAAGTCTGAAGAAGTGAGAGCATGAGCAGAAACTGGGAAAGGTGAACTTGGCCAGCGTGGGAGCCAGGGAGACAGTGAGGCCAAAGCTGAGGAAGTCTGGTTGGGCTTCTGTGCAGTCAGCTGCTCCCGCCCGGT
>NW_022904141.1:0-213 GCF_012274545.1 Fukomys damarensis | reverse complement strand
ACGCACCCCTGGGGTCGAGAGCAGGTCCCTGAGAGTGGACTTTGACGAATCTGAAAACATAAGTGAGTGCTGGTGGCGGGGAGCAAGAACATTCTAGAAGCACAGCGTTTGGAACACCGAGGACTTGGGGTTAGGAATGTCCTGTCTGGTCTGGCGTTTGCAACAGCGTCTCAGCTGCCCTATGTGTGGACGCTTGGTCCCTGTCACCGGTAC
>NW_022904140.1:0-261 GCF_012274545.1 Fukomys damarensis | reverse complement strand
CCTGGGCTACATAGTGAGTTCCAGGTCAGTCTCAACTACATAGTGAGACCTTGTCTCAAACAATCAAAAAACAACAAAAACAAAAAAAACCAATAAAAACCAATAAAAAAAATGGGATCTTACCATGACACTAAGGAAAATCACCATAACTGTGTGGCACTGTTCATGTCCAAGTAATCACATTTACTTAATCAGTCCCCACTCACCCTCCCTGGGAGGCGAGGTCGGGAGCCCTGGGCCTCTCTGAGGCTCCACCTCCAC
>NW_022904139.1:0-515 GCF_012274545.1 Fukomys damarensis | reverse complement strand
TTGTTTATTTCTGGAAGTTTCCATTTTATATTTTTGGACCTTAGTTGTCCATGGATAGTTAAAGTACAGAAAGCAACACCTCAGGTATGAAGGAATTGGTGAGTCTGTTTTTATGCCAGTGTAGTTTGAACCAATAAAGAGAAAAACAGAGGAAGCAATTAGACTGAAGACTAGGAAGGAATCAGTTCTGGAAACTGATTTTGAAATGCTGTCTTAGGCAAATATGAAGCCATACACTTGGCAATATTGGTGATACATTAATTAAAAAATAATAATCCGTGCCACAGTGACCTATCCCATAGAGATCAGGAACAATGAAGACTAGAAAGATTGCTGAAGAAATGCAGATAGTAGGGGACGCTGCAGAAAAGAGAAGTTAAATTGCTATGCTGGGATGAAGCCTTGGCCTGGGCATCAGTTTGTTTCATCGGTGGTACAACACTCTGTGTCTAGGCCTTTCCTAAAGGTCATAGTGTTCTTTGTAATTTGATTTCCAGCTCATAGCAACGCTGAGC
>NW_022904138.1:0-307 GCF_012274545.1 Fukomys damarensis | reverse complement strand
TAGAAAATAGTAATTTAAGAAATATTTGGTGAAAAAGTTTAAAATACTTATTTTTAAGAATTCTTCTGATGAATGAAAAGAGCATTGAGTTATTAAAAATGCAATCTCCGAGGGACCATTCTAGAGCCCTTGAGTCAGGGCAGACTTTATAGGTCCATCCTGTGATTTGGCAATTTGGGAAATCCTTTTGGAATTACAGTCTCAAAATCCTTGTCGAATGACCAGCAGTCATATCTGCAGATGCAGAAAGGCTGAGAAGTCCAAGGCCCCAGTCAAAGTGCTGATTGCTGAGATTCTAACCTAAGTC
>NW_022904137.1:0-224 GCF_012274545.1 Fukomys damarensis | reverse complement strand
GGTGACATCTCTGGGTTTCCTAGCCTTCACCTTAAATGGAAAAGGTTATTGTTAATGACTTCAATTTACTTTTATGAATAAATGTCCTACTGCATCTGATGAACAGCAGGCAAAATTCCCCAAGGTCTAATAAGCATCCTAAGAGCTTTAAAAGCAAGTGTAAAGTTGAATACATAAGTAAGTAGAATCCAAGGGCCAAATCACAGTTCAAAGTTCATAATATA
>NW_022904136.1:0-233 GCF_012274545.1 Fukomys damarensis | reverse complement strand
CAGAGTTGAACTCCACTCAGTTCTATTACAGGTTTGCCCTGCTCTTTCTTTAAAGATATTCAAATTTGGGATCTCAGAAAACTACCTTTCATGAGCACCTATGCCTCTGGAGAGTTGGTCCAAGGACTGGCCCAATCAGGAGGCTTGAGTACAGGGGGGCAGCAGGTCATGGGGTGATTCAAGTGCTCCTGCGTGGCTACCTTCCTTACTGGATCTGGTGGTGGGCAGTCTGG
>NW_022904135.1:0-385 GCF_012274545.1 Fukomys damarensis | reverse complement strand
GGGATTGAAGGGCTGGTTTGAGGCTTCAGTCCTGCCAGTGAGTACCTGGGCTCAGCGCCTCTGAGGCAGAGAAATTTTGATCCTTTATGGCCCTTGGGGACGGTGATGGTGTTGGTGCCCATGGGAGTGGGGTAGGGTCAGCCTCGGCAGTGACATGGAAATTAGGTTGGGGCTGACCAAAGGTTGCAGAGGCACTGGGCACGTGCCTGGAGACTTACTGTGTGGAAGCTGAGCCTCCTGGCCGCTCTCTCGCAGTGCAGTTAGACCTAGGCACCCAGTCCCGGACTCATGTTTAACTCAGCCCGGTCAAGTCCTAGAAAGAGCCAAGGTGGGCCCTCTTTTCTTTCCCCAGCCATTTCCTTGGCTGCCTCCTGTCTCAATCCAT
>NW_022904134.1:0-203 GCF_012274545.1 Fukomys damarensis | reverse complement strand
GGGGCACCTGGCGCAGGTCCTGGAGGATCGCAGAGTCCGGTCTGCCAGGCTCGCCGCACCTCCGCGCGCACAGCGCCACCGCGCGGCTCCGCCCTCCCTACGAGCACTAATGGAGCGGAGGCGGCCAGTACCCTGGCGACACTGTGGCGCATGCGCAGCGAAGGTCGCAGTGTTGTCGTAATTGTGCGGGGGAGGGGGTGCGG
>NW_022904133.1:0-795 GCF_012274545.1 Fukomys damarensis | reverse complement strand
AAATGTCCACGAGTCTATACTAAATAATGGAATAAGTAAATACATGGGAGGGATAGGAAGTGTTTTCTTATAGAATTGCAATGAATAAATGCAGAATTATTTCCTTAATAAGTACTTTAATAGGTACTTATTAACAAACAGTGAAGAACCCTCGAAGATCCCACCTTGGCCAGGTAATCAAGATTACAGTCATCATTAATAGCTGACTAACAATGCAGCAAGGCGCCCAAAACGCATGCCGTTGACATAGTCGTGGGAAACATCAACTAAATCCAATTTGAGAGATCTATAACTGATACCCTTTAAACTACAGTATTTTTAAAAGACCTCCCAAAACTTCAAGCAAAAATTGAAGCACTGTCACAAATCACAGAAGACCTAGAGGTATGACAGTCAAGAGCAGACCGAGATTGCATTGTATCCTAGACCAGATCTCACTAGGGACAGTAACAGGAGAACTGTCCAAGTTTGGGTCATGTGTTTAGATTAGCCAACAGTAATGCCAACTTTCTGTTTTCATAATGAACCATGATTATGTAACATGGTACAAAGGGCACTGGGTGAAAGATGTGGAAAATCTCTTTGTTATGCAGTTTTGCAACCCTTTTGTTAACCTAAAATCCATTAGAATAGAAGGCTTAATATACCCATTTATCCATTAGAACGAGTTTAAATAGCACACACAGTTATCCTTTCCAAATCACTTGGAGCGAGGCTGAGAAGAGGTGATGACTGTATCCGGCTTCTGAGCCCCTGTGCTCCCCATCCACGCAGCGCATCCTCGATAGAGACTCT
>NW_022904132.1:0-255 GCF_012274545.1 Fukomys damarensis | reverse complement strand
ATTTACTTTGTCTGCAAATAAGATAGCTATGTCTGCTTTTTTTCTGAGCTCCTGTCACATGGAGAACTGTTTTCCATCCTTCACTTTCAGTCTACGAGTTTCTTTTTGAACTAGGTGTTGTTTCTTGTATACAACTTATTGTTGGATTTGGCTTCTTAATCCATTCTGCCAGTCTATTTCTTTTGATTAGTAAACTGAGGCCATTGACATTGATGGTTATAACTGATATGTATTGACTTATCATTGTCATGTTAT
>NW_022904131.1:0-218 GCF_012274545.1 Fukomys damarensis | reverse complement strand
CGGAGTTCAGCTGCAGGGAGAACTGGTTCTTGGCTGTGTCAGCAGTGATGGAGATGCGGTCCTCAAAGGCTGGGTTGTAGTTTGTGCTCCTTAACAAGAAGCTCCCCATCCACTGTAGAGCTTTCCCAGGGGGCTGGCGGATCCAATGCCAGTAGTAACTAGTAGTGACAGAGCCCCCGGTGACAGTGCAGGTGAGGGACAGGGTCTGTCCAGGCTTC
>NW_022904130.1:0-313 GCF_012274545.1 Fukomys damarensis | reverse complement strand
ATTGATGTAGGATGGTACTGTGTCATACCTCTGTGAATGTAAAATATCTTGTATCTACTTTATGATACATAGTAGTGACTGTGCTTTGTCAGAGCTATTTTTAAAGATATTGCTCTAGAATATTCTCTTTCCAGATGATGATTAAGATGCTAATTTAAAAAATGGTGCCAGGTACCACAACAGCAACAGAACTTTGCTGTTTTCTGGATATTATTCTTTTCTCTCTTTTTTTGTTTTTGTTTTTTTAATTGAATGTGCTGAATGTCTATAATTTTGTTCAGATGACTGCAGAACCTGGAGAAGCTGTTGCTGC
>NW_022904129.1:0-357 GCF_012274545.1 Fukomys damarensis | reverse complement strand
GGTAAACTCACAGAGTTGCAGCACCTTTCTCTGTGGAGTGCTTCACATTCATGAAACTGATCGTTTTCGCTTGAAATGGCTAAGTGCCACGAGAAGCTGTTTCCTGTAGAAAACAGCACTTTAAACCGCAGAATCCCTCTGCAAAGTGCGTTTCTGTTCTAAGGTCAAACTGAACCTATCCCCGAGTATAGAGAGTTCTGGAGGCTTGTGTGCACTCAGAGCTGCTAGTCACTCTCTTAGTCCAGAAGGGCGTCTCTGCTAAAAGTGCCTCAAAACAGTGTTTCAATCTCTGAGAGTCAGAGACCTACAAACAAAAAGGAATACAGTTGTACTCCACATAAGAGGTGGACTTCACTG
>NW_022904128.1:0-313 GCF_012274545.1 Fukomys damarensis | reverse complement strand
ATGATCTGTGGATAGCAGGAAAGATACTCATGTCCGATGCACATGCTCCTGATTGTGTTTGCCTGCTAATCCTTGACACAGAGCCTCAGTGATGGACCACCACTCCCAAACCGCTTTCCCCACTCCCGAGCCTGTCAGTGCATCCTGCCGTTAGACAAGCGAGAAGCTCTTAGCTCTAATACGAAATTGTGACTCATTCCTTTTCAGTCTCTTAATCATCTGAGTGCCCTTTGCATCCCTTAGAGTAGCTAAGTTAGGCTATTCTGCTTTCAGAGCCTATCCTTATTTTACTCTGCCTTTGTCTGCCTGTCTG
>NW_022904127.1:0-458 GCF_012274545.1 Fukomys damarensis | reverse complement strand
CAGATATAAAATCAAACAATAACAAAAAAGTGGAAACAGAATCTTGCTCAGCCAGAAACTGGGGTGGCATTGTTAGTGATTTTAGTCAGTGTGACTTTGTGCAAAATATCCTTAGGAAGGTTCTGGCTCATTTTCAAAGTAAAAGTTAAAATAAAAAAAAGCGCCAATGATGCACGTTTGCAAAAAAAAAAAAACTAAAAAGGAGCCTGCATCTGTATATATTTGCTATATACACACGTGCCACGTTTAACAAAGCAAATGTAGTGTGTGAACGGTGAACGTTTGAAACAGTATTGGTTATGTTTCCTCTTCTTCCATTTCCAAGTCTAGATCAAAGTGATCTCGCTCTAGAAATGGATAACTGTGATGAAAATGAGCCTGAGATACGTGAAAAGGCCACCACTGTAAACATTTCCTCAAAGGGAACAGTAGCAGTTGAGTATGGATCAGTTACTCAT
>NW_022904126.1:0-217 GCF_012274545.1 Fukomys damarensis | reverse complement strand
TACCTAAAATTACCAATTAACTCAATGAGAAAAATAAATAAATAAATAAAATTTTCATATCTTTTAAAAAATAAAAATAAAAAATAAACAAAATTTTATGGTTTTAAAAATCGTTTATATTCCTAACTAATGCAATAATATATGGAAAGGAAATAAAGGAGATAAAGATACATAAGGAAGAAAGAAACTGTGTTTGATCAGATAATATGATTATATG
>NW_022904125.1:0-204 GCF_012274545.1 Fukomys damarensis | reverse complement strand
GCCTTTGTACCAGAAAAGCCCTTAAGGCCAACAGAGTGCCTAGCAGCTCTGAGTGCACACAAGAATCCAGAACTATGTTTACGTGGAGATAGATTCAGTTTGAGCTGAGAACACAAATGCACTCTGCATAGTGCTTCTGCCGTTTAATCCGCAGTTTTCCCCGTGAAACATCTTCTTTCGCCGCTTAGCCCTTTGAAACCAAAG
>NW_022904124.1:0-239 GCF_012274545.1 Fukomys damarensis | reverse complement strand
CCTTACCCTCAAAATTTCAGTGCCCTCACCTTCATTCTCACTCACATATTATCAGGTTCATAAATTCCTTTCTTATCATGCTCACCAATCCTAACCCTAACCCTAACCTACAATCTGATTCCTAAGTTCCCATAGGGCGATACTTGAAATCCTGCACTGTGGCTAACCCTAACACGAAATCTCATGCTGCTACTAACTATGAAATCCACATCCCAATACTCAGGTAGAGAAATTCCAAG
>NW_022904123.1:0-546 GCF_012274545.1 Fukomys damarensis | reverse complement strand
TCCAGTTCCAGACCTAAATTTGCAGTCACTTCCATAAATCTGTTTCCCCCATTAGAAAGTACGATCTCTGCAGCAGAGACACTGCACACGGGATGGCCCTGTACACTGGAGAGACTGAATAAGTACGTTTTTACTAAAGGAATGAATTGCAGGGTGGTTCTGACTTACTAATAATGTAAAGAGGGGCTGGGGATTTAGCTCAGTGGTTCCACTGCTTGTCTTGAAAGCGCAAGGTCCGAAGTTTAATCCCTGGTACACAAAAACAAAAAATAGCAACTCTAATAATGTAAAGGAATTTTACCACCTAAGTTTATGAAAGACATCAATTTCTAATTTTCTTATTTTGTAATTTTCTTATTTTTGATTTGGACATGCTGACTATGAGACCTTCAGAAAACATGTTCTGTCTTTCACTGCCTCCAAAAACTGTCATGTGGATTACGTACTACAACCAGAAAATATGTGACCTTAATAATTCACCCTTTTTGGACTATTATCAAGGATATATAAAGAACTCAAAACAATCAGTCCCCCCAAATATAAAGA
>NW_022904122.1:0-236 GCF_012274545.1 Fukomys damarensis | reverse complement strand
GGTGAAGAGTTCAAGACTCACCAGAGTACAACTCTTATTGAGTAGAGGTTTTAGTTTTCAAAGTGTGAGAGAAGGACACAGAATACCTGGAAAAAGTAGGCCTTAAATGAAATGAACATTGCCTCAAGATATATGTACTTCACCTTCATAGACTAAATATGGGGTTTCACCACATCATTATTCTAGAGGGGAAGCCTACTACACACTGCCTTCTCCACTACTTCTTTGACCAGCCC
>NW_022904121.1:0-1070 GCF_012274545.1 Fukomys damarensis | reverse complement strand
CAGTTGTCTATTCTACTGTTTTGGTCTCTGTCGCAATTTCGCAGCTTCTGGGCGGGGACTTGGGGGCCGTGGGGGCTTGGCAGAGGAGTCTGCAAAGCAAGAAAGGAGCTGGAAGCAGGGAAGGCAGGGTCTCTGCGAGTGCCCCACAGGCCAGCCCGGGCCAGCCTAAAGAAGAGCCCCAAACAGAGGACAAGGGGAGCTTTCCCCTCCCCATGGTTAGTATTTCCAGCGAGCTTTTGCACAAAGCCAGGTTGAGCCTGGCTCTGCCCATCAGAGTCTGGCTGGAAGGAGGTGACAGGATAGCAGCCACCCCCAAGGGTTGAGGCCACGTCCCCTCCCAGGTCCTGGAGGTACCTGGGGCAAGGACGTCTCCTGGGGTCCTGGGAATCTGGCACACTCACCTCTCAGCTGACCTGTTTCTGCTGTAGCCTTTACCCAGGCAGCCAGGAGCCTCGCAATTTCTCTGAGGACTGTCACCAGCCAGGCCTCTTCTGCCCTCTTCTGTTTGCTCATTTTCTGTTTGCTTTCTCTCTCCCAGATTCCTTGATGTTTTCCTGATGACATTTGTTTCCTCTTCCTCACAGAGATATTCTCATTTCACTGTTAGTGCTCTATCCTGTCAGGGGCTTGGCCCAGGCGAGAGTCAGGAACAGGAATGCTGTCTTCCCTTCACAGTCAGATCCAAAGCACTGTAGCTTTCAGAGGTGATGGGCAGCATGGCCCCGGGGGTGGCTCAGGGGTGGGGCTGAGGTTGGATTTCTCCATGGTTAAAGTCAGCTCCAGGGAGCCCCATCACTTTAAAAAGAGTGAATATCATTATTTTATTTAATAGCATTGCAAAAGCAAATCTATCACCACTGTATCTGAGAAGCTACTAAACTGGTCCTTCATTCCATCTTAATTCAGGGGGGACCCTTCAGGTCACCTCCCACCTGTGCATTTCCTGCTCTACAGAAAATCAGAAGAGGGCTGGGGATTTGGCTCAGAGCTTTTGCAGCCTTCCTCGCAAGTGCAAGTGTAGAGGCACCTCGACGCTCAACAACTAGGCCAGGCACCGAGAGGTCGGACAG
>NW_022904120.1:0-282 GCF_012274545.1 Fukomys damarensis | reverse complement strand
TTCAAGTAGTCATCATTCTTTTAAAACAGTTTCAATCTGGTATTAGCCATTAGGTCAAAGTTCAGTGAACTAAAATAATAATGTAAAATTACAAGTGATATAAACTTTGATGCATAACATACTGCTATTATTGGTCTTTTATATAAATATACATATATATACATATATATATATATAATTAGAATTTTTGGAAATTTTAACTCTGCTGTCGATTTTGGGAAAAGTTATCTCAATTTACTGTGTTGAGTTGGCATTGTACAGAAATTAACAGCCATATTGGTC
>NW_022904119.1:0-203 GCF_012274545.1 Fukomys damarensis | reverse complement strand
TTTTTATATCAAGGCTTTAAAGCTCTGCCCTCAGATCATGCTACTGCTACCATTTTATGACCATGTGTTCTATAAAGACCCATGAAGACTGATTACACAAATGCATACCATTGATTACTTCACCTGCACTCACCACTTCTTACACCTTGGACAACCCCGTTTCTTCATTCTCTAAATATCCCTAAACTCTACACTCCAGGAAG
>NW_022904118.1:0-219 GCF_012274545.1 Fukomys damarensis | reverse complement strand
GGGAACAGAGAGAAACAGAAAAAAGCAGAGAGGCCAGGAGGCGAGGACAGAGATGCTGAGCCGTCCTGGGAGCCAACACTGCCACCCAGCACTGGGGCTGAGACGGAGGTCGCGGGGACTCAGAGGCCGCGCTGGGCTCCACAGAGAATTCAAAGCCAGCCTGGAATATGGTGCAAGACCCCGTCTCAAAACACAAAAGACAAAAGGAAAGAAAAGAGG
>NW_022904117.1:0-249 GCF_012274545.1 Fukomys damarensis | reverse complement strand
TCTGGCAAAACTCATATATCTTTAAGACCCTATTTATTGAAAATAATATTGGTTAAGTAGGTTGACAACTCCATTAGGAACCTTTAGCAGTTAATTAATATTTTAATCCCTAAATACATCTGTACAATTTTGCAAAAAGTGTTTTACTTTCTAGGAGTGAAAATTAAACTATAAAAGTCATGAAATAGGAGGGAGGGAGGCGTTGAAGGGAGGGCAGGGGAATGGGGAAAAAATAAGATCCAAGAGTGA
>NW_022904116.1:0-1466 GCF_012274545.1 Fukomys damarensis | reverse complement strand
TTTTTTTTTTTTTGCAAGAAGCAACTTTTGCCTTTATCAGTTCTCTATTGTACATTTGTTTAAAAAATTTCATTAGATTCTGATGTTGTCATTTTAAGGACAAGCTTTTATGGCAAACTAAAGCATAACAAACTTACAGAAAAATGCAGTCTCTCATTGTACAGCTTGATTAAAGTTAAAAAAATTAATATTCTTGTATAACCACCTCTGAGACCAAGAAAAAAAAAATACTCCACAGAAACACAGAAGTCACCATCTCCAGTCTCTTCCCCTGTAATATTTACTGAATTCAATCATCAGATTAGTTTCACCTAATTGTGAAGTATATATAAAGTACATATTTTATATAGTTCGTATTTATTTATTTTTTGTGGTACCAGGGATCGAACTCAGGACCTTGTGCTTGCAAAGCAGGTGGTGGAACCACTGAGCTACATCCCTGGCCGTTTATGTGGTTTTTAGTATTGGGCACATTGTACATAATAGTCATTTGCTGATTTTAAAAGCTGTACAGCATCCAATGGTATGAACATGCCAATGTTTTTTCTTCTTTTGAGGTGCCAGGGATTGAACCTGGGCCTCAAACATGCTACACCTCCAGCCCAGATGTGCCAGTGTTCATTTACTCCCTTTACCACTGGAAATGGGCATTTGGATCGTTTCCAGATCTGGGCTATTACATCTAGCAGTGTTTGTATGAATATTCTTGTGCATGCCTTAGGGTCAGACTCACACATCTCTTACAGGAGTGAATGCCAGTGATGAGCGTGCTGTGTCTGGGGCGTGCACAGACCCAACTTTAGTATTATCATAGGAGTAGCTACAAAAAAAGGGCAAAGTGGAATTGAATTTCACTTCTAATTCATTTACATTTAAACAAAATTGGGCTCAATGTGGCTAGAGGCTGCCATACTGGGCAGCAGGGCTGAGGGACGATGAAAAGCCTGTGATTTTATCAGCAGACTGTGGACTCTTCACCTCTCCTCCTTCTTATGGCCGGGCTTTTGGAACAGGCCTTCGTCAACACTGTTTTAGACCTAAGCAGACTCCATAGTCTTGACTTCCGTTAACCCTAGAACCAGGCTCCACATGATAGCCATTCTGGCCATTTACACACAGTCTTGCTTCTGAGCTGCTTTCCATGGCCTGGAGCCCAGACCTTCTTTCTCTCTGCCCTGTCTCTGGCCGGGCCCTTCCTCTGCCCACTGGGCTCTCCACAGGATGATTCTCCACTGAGTCCCCAGACCAGACGCCCTCCAAACCGCCAGCCCTCAGCCCTCACCCCTAGGCACTCTCTTCCTACTACGGGGCTTTCCCTTTTAATCACTCCCTCACCCTTCAATGTCTTCTTCTTTCTCTAGTCATTACAATTATTGGAAAATCAGCATTTGTTCAGGGTCTGGTTTATCATCTATTTCAGGCTATCACAGGCTCTACGAAGAGAAAGGCTTCGCCCATTTTGTTTG
>NW_022904115.1:0-351 GCF_012274545.1 Fukomys damarensis | reverse complement strand
GCGGTTTAATCTGCAGTTTTACCTGATAAGCAGCTTCTTTCACCGCTTAGAGGTTTAAAGCGAGAGCGGTCGGTTTCATCAATGTGAAGTACTCCACAGAGAAAAGTGCTGCAACTAACTCTGTGTGTTTACCAGTGATGTCTACACCTTTTGTGGAGTACAACTGTATTCCTTTTTGTGTGTAGGTCTCTGACTGGCAGAGATTGAAACACTGTTGTGAGGCCCTTGCACCAGAAAAGACTTAAGGCCTAAGAGAGTGCCCAGCAGCTCTGAGTGCACACAAGCTTGCAGAGCTCTTTATACTTGGTGATGAGTTCAGTTTGACTTTAGAACACAAACACACTAGGCAGA
>NW_022904114.1:0-299 GCF_012274545.1 Fukomys damarensis | reverse complement strand
CAGTGTTGTTTTCATCTGCATCTCTTGAAAGACCAGTGATGTGGAACATTTTTTCATATATTTCCTTGCTGCTTTTACTTTTTTGTCTGAGAAATATCTATGCATTTCAGATGTCCATTTATGAATTGGGTCTTTATATTTGAGAGGATGATTGTTTTGAGTTCTTTATATATTCTCGATAGTAGTCCTTTGTCTGAGGAGCAGCTGGTAAAAACATTTTCCCACATTGTAGGTTGTCTCCTAGTTCTGCTGATGGTTTCTTTTGCAGTACAGAAGCTTTTTAATAAGATGAGATCCCA
>NW_022904113.1:0-298 GCF_012274545.1 Fukomys damarensis | reverse complement strand
GCCATGCCTGCAAACACACTAAGCGGACCGAGAACAAGCCAGGTGGCTACAACAGGCAGTGGGGTCAGAGATAGGCCAGGCTCTGTGCACTGTACCTGGGCTACCTCAGATCCGGTGCAGGTCTGAGCTTGCATTCCAGCGGAAGGTGCCTGGGGGAGACAATCTCTGCAGTAGAACCTGAGGTCCCCTGACGCTTCTATGTAAACTTTCTCCTCCTCACGAGAAGCAGATAGAATAAGAAGGCTGTCTTACTTAATTTTCTCTCATTGCTCAGACAAAACACCTGACACCCAAAGTT
>NW_022904112.1:0-359 GCF_012274545.1 Fukomys damarensis | reverse complement strand
TGTCTCCCAACTTCACATGAAATTTTTTGCTACAAACTACTAAGATGAAAGGAGCAAAGTTATTTGTCCTCCTTTCTAGTTTATGGAGTGGAGGAATTGGACTTGACCACATTAAGCATGATTGGAGTAGCCCTGAAGATGAAAACTCCCACAAGAATATGACTTCTCTTTCAGCTTCTGTAAATAACACACTGAGTCTTCAATTGCTCTCTGCCACTCAGAACACATCTACTAAGATCTCTCCAACTCCTGTGGTGAGGACAACTCCTGTGGTGAGGACATCTGAAGCTCATTCTTTACAATCAACATTGCCTCCCTCAGAGTTAAGCTTGGCTCCTGAGGGTGTGGGAAACCAAATG
>NW_022904111.1:0-324 GCF_012274545.1 Fukomys damarensis | reverse complement strand
TTCTCCTAATTATTTCATTCAATATCAATTCCTTCTTTAGAAGCAGTATCTCCAAATATACTGCATTGGAGCTTCAACAAGGAGATATTTGTTAAAGGGTGCAAAATTCAGTCTATAAAATTAGTAATACCTATAAATTTGTCTTTTATTTTTTGTTTGTTATCTCATAGAAGTTGTCCTTCTTGTACAATTATTACATTTCTTAGATTCTGTGACATAGCGTATGTAATTGCTCTATCCTGTAAATTGAAAAAGTTTTACAACTTATTTGCTTTTGAAATGTATTTTATTATTTAGGCTGCTGTGATTAGTATTGCTATTAGT
>NW_022904110.1:0-560 GCF_012274545.1 Fukomys damarensis | reverse complement strand
AGTTTTCAGTGTACAGGTCTTTTGCTTCTTTTGTTAGATTGATTCCTAGATACTTCATTTTTTGTATGCTCTTGTGAAAGGAATTGTTTCTCTAATTTCTCTCTCAGTGAGTCTGTTATTTGTGTACAAGATGGCTATTGTATTTTTTTGTATTTTCAGTGTTGACCTTATATCCAGCTACTCTGCTAAAAGTGTCAATTAAGTCTAGAAGTCTTTTGGTAGAGTTTTTTGGGTCTTCAATGTAGAGTGTCATATCATCAGCAAATAATGACAATTTAACATCTTCATTTCCTATATTTATTGTTTTAATTTCTATTTCTCATCTAATTGCTATGGCTAATGTTTCCAGAACTATATTGAGGAGAAGTGGTGATAGTGGGCATCCTTGTCCTGTTCCTGATTTTAACATGAAGGTTTTCAGTTTTTGGCCATTTACTCTGATGTTGGCTGTTGGTTTTTCATTGATAGCCTTTATTACAGTGAGATATAGACCATCCATTCCAATTTTTGGCAGGGTTTTTATCATGAATGGGTGTTGAATTTTATCAAATGTTTTTCTG
>NW_022904109.1:0-573 GCF_012274545.1 Fukomys damarensis | reverse complement strand
AAATGTAATTGTAAGGTCATTACAGTATCTGAGAAAAAGAAAAGTATTAACTGATAATGAGAATTTCATCAGTTAGAGAGCAATAATCTCTAGGATAAAGGCTAATGTGTCAAGAGATACAATAGTAAAAATAGCAGAATGTATAACAATAAGTGTTGAATTTAATAATCACACAAAATAAAATAAACTAATGAAAATGTACATCAAACAGATGAATTAGAACAAAATTTTAAATGAACGGTTGAAACATAGATATGTAAGTATGTAAAATACACCAAATGTTATGAATTAAAATTGAAATTTAAGCTTGAAGATTAAAATACTCCAAAGAAAGTAAACTCAAGTAATGTTGCTTATAAAAAGCATTCTTTCAAATCATAAAATTTGGAAAGGTTTAAAAACATGAAAAATTACTGAACAAAACTAAATAAGCTATACTAATATCAAAGTTAATGGTAAGGAAAATTCATTATTAAAAAAGAAAGAAAGATTTTATAATGATAAAAGAATCAATTAGAAAAATGGAAGGATTCTAAATTGGACACATCTAATAAAGTAGCCTTAACATACAAA
>NW_022904108.1:0-1340 GCF_012274545.1 Fukomys damarensis | reverse complement strand
CCTCTCTGAGCCCCTGTTCTGGCTGCCTGTGTCACACAGACTCATCACTGCCAGTGTTAGAAGTGGGTGTGATCACGGAGCCCGATACCACGCTGCATTTAACCCGGGGACCGCAGTCCCCACCCAGCCCAACTCCCATGTCCTGCTTCTCCTCATGTCCACCCTCTGCTTTCTTTCTTATACCCTGCTTTCCTTCAGTGACTCAGAAGCCTTTGCCGTCCTTCATCTGGTGGATTCTCCCGAGGTGTCCCGACCCATGGACTCCACTCGGAGGAGCTGCTTTCGACATTTTAGTCCTTAGCAATCCACACTCAGCAGATCTGCAAACATCACGTTTCCATCTTCCAGGGTGCTGTCCTATAGTTTATTCATCACAGGTTTATAAGAAGCCACTGAATGTAGTCTCTGCTTTCTCAAAAGACAAAATTCAGGAGTTGTTGGCAGAGGACTCAATTGGTCGTGGGACCAGGCTGGTTCTGGTGAACGCCGTCTACTTCAAAGGAAGGTGGGACAAAAAGTTTGCGGTGTCCTCCACAAGGACAGTGCCTTTTACAGTGAACCAGGTACGGAGAAATTTAAACAAACTCCTTTGAAAAAGACATTGAACAAAAAATGTTATTGTTGTAAGAGCATAAATTCATAAAATTCTTTGAACTATTTATTTCTAAATTGACTTTTTAACTGGAGTAGAAAAATTACAAAGGTAAACAATATGTTCTACATCCCATTATTCATATAAACTACTGCTCTTCCTATCTGATAAATTCTTCCACTTCTATTGCTGAAAAAGGGATTCTGGAAACTGAAGATTTTCCTGGTGTCCAAGGTGAATCAGTAGAGGCAAAACCAAGTGCTAAGCTTCTGAGATGTATGCACAGGGCACTGGTTGGATAGAAGGAGAAACTTGAAAGCACATTTCTTAAATCAAATCATTTGAAAATTAAAATAATTACTTGTTTGAATTATTGTGATATCAGATGAATATCATTCACTCCATATTTCCAGATTTTAATATGATACCTAATGGCCAATATCTCTGTCCTGAAATTTCTAACTTAAATGAAAGCAAAGTTAAAACCATTTGCCAAATCCTCTAATCCTTTGAAATACAGAAAATGAATTAGGCATAAAACATTTAGGAAGTTTACACTTTTTCTAATACCCCCTCATTTCAACATAAAATGCACTTTACATAACGATTAATTTATTTTTGGCATGGCATGTTGGGGGGGCACTTCAGAGTCAGACCATAGCACATGGACAATTCAGAGCACCCCGTCTATTTTGCCGGCCAAGACATCTTTCCCAGGCTGCTTCTGGATCGGCTTACACTCCATGGT
>NW_022904107.1:0-12237 GCF_012274545.1 Fukomys damarensis | reverse complement strand
TAAAGTGATTCTTCAAAACATGAGCCTGAATGTGACGCTCTCCCAGGCAAGATCCTTCCTTGTGTCCCCTTGGCTTTCTGGTATAAACTTCCTACCTCCCCTCTCTCCTCCATTTACCCTTTGCTCGCCAGGCCCAGTCACGTGACATTATTTTGTTTCCTTAAACCTATTAAGATCCTTCCAGTCTCTGGAACTCTGGGATATTGTGCCTTCTGCTGGAAATACCCTCTCCTGATCATTGTGGCTAACGTAACCTTTCTTCTGTGAACTTACCAGAGTCTAATATTTCGTGAACTGGTAGTGCATAGACTCTAAGATGGAGTTCCCTGAGCCTCCCCTGTGGTTTCCGTGCCCTTCTGTAATTTCTTCCTTCTGAACATAGGTAGTTCCCGTGACTTGCTTCTAACCGATAGAATATATAGAAAATGTGACAGGATGTACATGATTACACAAGCGTGATTATATTACCTGAGAACGTAACATCCATCTTGCTAAGAGACTCTCCCTTGGTGGCTTTGAAGATGCCAACTGCCACATTATGAGCTGCCATATGGAGAATAATATACACAAAGTAAGGAACTGAGGATCTCAGTCCTGTAGCCAGCAAGGAACGGGATGCTGGCGGTAATCATGTGTCCTTAGATATGGATCCTTTCTTGGACAAACCTTAACGGAGAACTCTGCCCTGGCAACACAGTGATCATAGACTTGCAAAGGATTGATGTACACTGGCAGGAAAGCGCAAGGTCACGTAGGATGCATGTCTGGTAACCAAGGGAAGGAGCGGAGTCACGTGGGCTGTATGACATAAAGGGGAGGGGTGGAGTCAAGTGGGCTGTCTGTTACAGAGGGAAGGGGCGGGGTCTCGTGGGCTGTCCATTCAGAGGGAAGGGGCGGGGTCACGTGGGCTGTCCATTACAGAGGGAAGGGGCGGGGTCACATGGGCTGTCCATTCAGAGGGAAGGGGCGGGGTCACGTGGGCTGTCCGTTACAGAGGGAAGGGGCGGGGTCACGTGGGATGTCTGTTACATAGGGAAGGAGCAGTGTCACATCAGTTGTATATAGCAGGAGAAGGTCTAGCGCTGTCCAACCCTGTGCTGTAGGGTTCTGGCCCTCTCAGCCAACCCTTTGGAGAATGAAGGATGAGAGGAAATCGGAATACTCATAGGCCTTCTGGTTTCCATGGCAGGGGCATTCAGCCCCTTCGTGATGCCTCGCCAGCACAGCGAATTATCAAACTTAATAAGCCAATTAAAATGGGCTAGGAACTAATATTCATTCTCCAAAGAACACATGACCAACAGAAAAGCGAAAAGGTGCTGAACATCATGAATCACCAGGGAAATGCACATAAAAATCATCATATCATCTCATACCTGAGTTAAAAGATCTGTTGTTAAGGTCAAAGGATGGCAAGTGTTGGCCAGAGTGTAGAAAATTAGAACCCTTGCTACCACTGGTGGAGATATGCAATCATGCAGGCACTAAGGAAAACAGTATATTGGTTACTCAAAAAAAAAGACAAATAGAAATCTTATCACTTCATGTATATTTTATCCAATCCCCATTTTGTTCATTTACCTTTCTATTTTCCCAATGATTCATCAGACTGTTTTTATGTTGCCTTTTGATTGTCATGAGAAAAATTATAATATTTTATCAATGTACATAAATATAAATGATCTTTTTATTGTTTTGTGTAGAATGAAACATGTCTATTAATTTTTTAACAGATGTTCCACGTAGAAGCAATGAAGGAGAAATTACACCAATGGAGGTAAGGGGAGTTGGAAGAGAACTTCTAGTGCAGTGGTCATTATTTTATAAAGGAATAAAATATTTGTAACCAGAGAAATAATTGTAGATGGGAAGAAAGAAAAACCATGCAGGAAGTTATTCAGTTATTTCATTGTTATTTCTGGGGCCAGGGATTTAGCTCAGTGGTTCTGCTGCCTACCTTGTCAAGCACAAGGTTCCAAGTTCAATCCCCAGTACCAGAAAAAAAAATTGTTATTCCTATTAGGGAAATATCTATACCATTGCATGATTTTTGGGGGGAGGGGAGTTTGAGACAGGGTCTCACTATGTAGTTGAGATTGACCTGGAACTCACTATGAAGCCCAGGCTGGTCTCGAACTTACAGCTATCCTCCTGCCTCAGCCTCCCAAGTGCTGGGATTACAGGCATGCACCACCATGCCCGGCTTATTGCATGATTTTTTAAATTAAATCACTCAAGAAAGAGAGGTTTCAGTATAGAACAGGAATGTTTAAGAAAACATTTGAAGATAGGGGACAAAAAGGTGTTGAGGAGAGAGAAGAGAAAATAAGGAAAAAGTCTGAAGTTTTTTATAAGATCCTAGAAATGGATGGCATAGACCTAACTGTACTTTTGACTCTTTCTCACCAAAATCCTTTATCATTTCTAAATTTAGCCCATGGAATATTACATATTTTATAATAAAATCAGTAAAATGAAATTCACTTGATATAACTCATTCTTCAGCTACTTTTATAGGAGTCATTCCTTCCATTGAACAGTTAACCCCCAGGGAAACCACCAAAGAATATTAAGGTAACCTATGGTACGCATGCCACTGAGGCTGTTTGTTGTCACTGAAAGCCCTGAAAGGTTCACCGTCATGGTTGTACTGTTTCTCTGGGAGAAGTTTCTCTGACTTCATGACATATTCATCAGTAGTGCAATGGTAAAATATCAGACCCCAGATTTTCTTTTCTAAAATGTTACTGAAGCCCCAGCGTAGTGACGCATGCCTGTAATCCCAGCACACAAGAGGCTGAGGCAGGAGGATCACCACAAATCCAAGGCCAGTCTGGACTACATAATGAGCTCAATGCCAGCCTAAATGACACAGCAAGACCCTGTCTCAGAAAACAAAAACCAAGCAAAGCAAAAAAAGATATTTGTTCATTTAGAAAATCTAAATATACATGAATAAGTGCTTCATAAAACTTCTTTGTCATTTTTGATAATATTCTGTTGTCTGTGATTTCAGGCAAGTAGAGAACTTCTCACTGCCTGTTATTAAGGAATGTAATAATTTACAACTACTAAGGGTAGCATAATAAATGATAGGGTACAGTTGCTTTTATTTTAAATACTTTCTAATGAATAATAATCAACTGATAATTGTTATTGGTGTATTTTTTTAGTTGCTGGAAAATGATAAGAAAGACCTGACTATACCTACTTTGAAACTTTGGGACCAAGTTAATTCAATTGCTGTTACCCCAAGAATTGATGAGTCAACACCACCACCCACAGATATTGCACTGTCCATCATTCCTACCCTGCAAACTACAGAAGAGGGGAAACTACCACATTTACATGAACAACAGTCAAAAGCCGTACCAATGGACAAAATGAAAAATACACGGTTGCCACCAATAGCAAGACGGAGAGATACACATCTAAGCATTTTAGAAATGGACTCATCTTCAGCAAAGGTAAAGTTGAAATCCAGAGAAAGTGAGGAAGAATTTAGCCTCCTCTCCAATTGAAATTAGCTGGCAAAACAACTACCTAAACTTAGCTGAGATACAAAGTACAAGCTTTTTTCCCCAGATTTGAAATCAAAAGGTAGCTTTAAAAGATAAAAAAAGACCTTGAATTAAAGGTGTCTACCCTCACACTTGAAGAACAAAATGAGCTAATCATAATCATTTTTAAAACAAATGAAATATAAATTGAAAATACATTTTAATGTCTCCCATTAGAAATATGAAGTATTCCTACTCCATTTATACTGATCAATAAGGAAAAAAATCTTTGAAGAAATAGCAAAGCAATCTGAGATGCCAGTTATATAAACTAATCTCCTAGACCCATAAAATTATAGCCTAACATATGACAATAACAAAAAATAAATTCAAGGGAAATTTAAAAGCCTGTAAAATTATTTTAGTGGAAATTTTAATAAAGCATGGGAAATAGCATAAATTCTTCTTGTTATAGATAATTTTATATTTTAAAATGAGAATGATCTGAATGTAAGCTCAAAGGTACACCAGAGTGAAGTTTTTCTGAGAATGATAAGTCACTTTGACCTTTACATCTATTTGAATCGCTATTAGAAATGATGGTTTTTTTAAAAAAAAGCAGTGTTAAAAGTGTATGCAGGTCAAAGAGTACTGTATTTGTGTTCTAAGGG
Source organism: Fukomys damarensis (assembly GCF_012274545.1). NCBI lineage: Eukaryota > Metazoa > Chordata > Mammalia > Rodentia > Bathyergidae > Fukomys > Fukomys damarensis. Next base: position 8,066 of record NW_022904107.1, on the reverse strand, counting down.
TCTACTCTGAAATATTTAAATCCTTCTTAAGCTCACTAAATACATTATTAATTTTCTTATGTGTTTCTTCTTTTATCTCTTCAAACATTTTAGCCACTTGGGGTTTTTTTGTTTTGTTTTGTTTTGTTTTGTACTGGGGATCAAACTCAAGACCTTGAGCTTGCGAGGCAGGTGTAGCCATTTGGTTTTATGTAGCATCTTTCCTCATGCTAGCATATTTTTCTGCTATGATTTCTGTAAACATTTTTATGCCATTCTTGTTGTCTTCTGTCTCTAATTCTAGTTAATCTTAGGTGGTCTTTGCATCTTCTAGGATCTCTTAGATAATTTCACTTTCTCTCATTATTTCTAAGGTATCTCTGAGTATATGCTCAAGAGCATCAGCCTTTTTTTCTAGTTCAGAGATTCTCTTACATTGGTCACTTCTGCTGTTTCCACTTTCCATAGAATTACTTACCTTCTGTATTTCTGCTTGGAAAATTTTTATAGACTGTAACTTCTTGCTAAATTGGCCATTCATGTCAATAATTTTGGTTAGCTGTACTAGTTTTTTATTAGTATAATCATTAAGCTCACTATTTTGTTTATCAAATCTGTTACCTTTTTAGAGATATCATCATTGAGGTCACTGAATTTCTTCTTTTCACTTTGTATAATTTGACTCTTTGGTATTTTATTTCCTATTGGTGCCCCTTAGTGTTCTGCTTTGGGGAATATTGGCAGTTTTTGCAGGCATTTTCTTGCCTTTTTTCTCATATGTCTGTTTTGTTGTTGTTGTTGTTCTATGGTTTGAGGATGAATTTCAGCGGGAAGACTTCGCGACTAGTATGAAGATCAACTTTTGGTTTCACTGATATCCTTATTGTCTTTTAATCTGTAATGTCTTTAGTTTCACTCTAATCTTTATTACTTCTTTCCTCCTATTAGCTTTGGATTTAATTTGGTCTTCTTCTAGTTCTTCATATTAGACTGTTTATTTGAGCTCTTTCTTTTTAATGTAAATGATAATAGCTAATTTCACTACATCTACAAATTTGAGTGTATTTTCATTTTCATTTGTATCAGTCTGTTTTCTAGGGTTTTTTCTTTTTTAATAACACATTTGCTAAGAATTATTTAATTTATATAGATTTGTGATCTTTTAAAGTTTTCTTCTATTACTGAATTATAGCTTCATTCCACTTTGGAAGAGAAGAATAAACTCATTATTGTTTAAGTTAATCAATTAAGAATCATATTTAGGCCGGGGATTTAGCCCAGTGGTTCTGCCACGTGCATTGCAAGCACAAGTAAAAAAAAAAAAAAAAAAAAAAGAATCGTATTTAACTGAGTGAGATGAGTAGTTTCTTCATGTCATCAGAGACACAAGCTCTTCTCTTGAACCACCATCTTCAGCATTGTATGTGGCTTGTACTAGTCACTCAGTGGGATCCCTATTCCAGGCAGGAAGAAAATAATGTAGTTCTGTCTGCTAAGACTGCCTCTGCTTCTTTTTTATTTCATATTTGTTTCATTTTGTTTTTGTCTGCCTCTACCAAAAATTTCCAATTATTTCTAATTGGTCAGAGTGTTGACACATGGCCACTCCTGTCTGTAGAAGAGGCCTGAAGCTGTGTTTCTTTTAGCTGGAGACATTTATGCCACATAAAAACTTGGGTTTCCTAAGAGAATATATTCTGCGAAGGCAACTAGGAACCTTTGTTACAGGGAGCAATTGACTTTAAGAGCCTACTCTTCAGGCGAGATGATAGCTTGTGTATGGTGATAGCGGGACTGGTAATTAAAAGTGACTGCATGCTCAGCATATCTTGAGGGCAGTAGCCACAGGGCTTAATTCTGGATTGGATATGAAAAAGCAAAGGAGAAGAGGAAAAAAAGGGTGACCTTTCTATTTCTGCCCTAACAATTTAGTAGCACCATTGACTGAGAGGAGAAAAAGCAGAAAAGTCAAGGATTTGTTTGTTTGTGGGGTTTGGTAATGTAGAATTATGTTTGTTTTATATATGGTAAATTCTAGATGTTGAAGCTGGGTGTGTAGCTCATTGACAGAGGATGTGCTTAACATGTACATGGTCTTTAATCCCTGGCACCAAAAGAGAGGAGAGAAGAGAAGAGGGGAGGTGAGTGAAGGGAATAGAGGGGGTAGAGCGGACAGAGAAAAGAGAGCAGGAAGGAAAGGAAGAGGGAAAGGAAGAGAAAAGAGAAGAGAATTAAGTGGAAATCAATATGAACATCTTTCAGAATATCTCTGAAGATACCATTTCAAATCTTTTCCAAGGGTCACCTCTACCATCTCAGAAATATCTCTGTTTACTCTGGTCTTCCATTTTTTTCTTATAAATTATTCACATACACTTATTTTCTTCATATAGCTGGTAACCTTTGTTCATCTTCTATTTGTGGGTAAAAAAACATGTTGATGGAATAGGTATGCTCTGTTTAGGTAAGAATGGAAAAGGCTAGGCAGGATGACTTGGGAACTTAAATTTTCCAGAGCCAGTGTGTTTCTCTCATGGGCATAACTTTCTTTTGTATCCCCCTCTAGTTATTTGACATGAAACTGTGAGTTTCAGAAAACTCTACCCTGCTTCTCTGTCAAGGCTCAAAGCTTACAAGATTTCATCTAGGCAGATGGTACAGTTTTTGATTGAGAACAATTTATTGATTTGGGGGTGAGTGACACTTCTGCCTAAGGTGAACAGAAATGAAGAAAGATCCAAGTGAACCAGTTCTTCCAAATGCAGCTCTTTCATTAATAACTATGAAAATCAACTCATGAGCTGACTCTCTGTATATTTAACTTTGAATCTATTGTTTCTCAGGCCCACCTGATTTCTGACATTTGAAGATATGGCTTTCCTGAATGGGATTTTCCATTAAGTCACTTTAATATTTTCTTAAGGTTTTCAAATTTTCTGGTTATATGTGTCTCACGCAATTGATTTCCAGTATTGCTGTTTGTTCTTTTTTTCTGCAGCAATGTTTTCTGTCAATGTTCTGGAACCTTAAGAAAGAGAAAAGTAGAAGCATAAATTCAGGCCACCATCCTTGCAATCCTGTTCTATTCATTTTGCTTTCTTTTTCTAGATTCCTATAATGAAGGCCTCCAGCATCTCATCTATCCCTCAGTAACTTCACCAAATTCTATGTTCACAAAAGTATTACTCAATATATTATTAATCAATAATACAAATTAAACAAAGAAAAAGCTAATAGGCTCCTCCCTTTTCTCCTCAAGAACTACTTTCTTCATTTTGAGAAATTAATGTTAGTATTTTCAAATCCACCCACAATTATTCCATTGTTAAATTAGGAGAGACTGTTGTTTTGCTTTGTTTTTTCCAGAAATGAAATCCTATATTTCTACTACTCGTTCTTCTACATCCTAATTATATATTGTGATGGTTAATCTTGAAGATCAACATTCTTGGCTTGAGAGATGTCTAGATTAGTAAATCACACATTTGGGTGACGCAAGGAGGCATCACTGGGTGACTATCTGAGCTTTGCCTCTTTCTGGGGTTCTCCCTGATTAACTGCTTTCTGGTTGTTAAGAGATGGGCAGCTTTCCTCTGCCTTTTCCTTCTATCATGGTTTTCCCTTGAGCCAGCCAGCCATAGACTGAAATCTCTGAAACCATGAGCCGAACAAACTTCTCTCTTTTTGTTTTGTTTTGTTTTGGTACCGGGGATTGAACTCGGGTCCTTGTGCTTGCAAGGCAGGCCACTGAACCGCTGAGCTAAATCCCCAGGCCCTGAACTTCTCCTTTAAATGGTATATGTCAGATGTTTTTCCCAGCAATGAAAAGCCTGCTGATACATACATGTTTCATTTATTTTTTTATTTCATTTACTTTTAATTTTTTCTGTTCAATTCTTTCAGAGTGATCTTTTCAAATGTTAGAAGGTAAACTGTTTTAAAGGGGATTTGGGGAAATTCAAGCAAAACAGAACAAAACAAAAAGCAAATAACCAAAATAACAGGTTTAGAAATGCAAGATGTATTTTTAAAATTCACGCTTAGATACTATTGGTCAGAGGAGAGGAAATATATTGGAAAATACGGAGAGAGTTGCAGAGGTAGTTTAGTTACTGTGAAAGGGTGATAAATGTCAGCCAGAGTAGAAAGCCATTGAAGATATAAGGACAGGTCACGTTGTTAGCTGTTTAATTTTAATGAAATTTTAATCCAAAATATCTCATAAGAAAATGTCACTCATTTAATTATTTTAGTATATAGAGGAGAAAATGTATATGACAGTGGTTTGAAGTACCTAGTGTATAAGGAGATGGGATCATCTTCCCTGGCTGAGTTGGCATTGTGGGTGTACGTTAGGAGCCTTTCAAAGCCACACTCAGTGATACGCCCTCACTGCTGTCTTCAGTGGGAGCAGTAGACGCAGCAATCAAGGAAGACCCGGGCTACTCCGAATTTAGCTTACTAATCATTGGGGTAACCAGGGCGAGAGCTGCAGCTTCAGAGTCTGTGTAAATAAGGGTTAGAACTGGATGGTCATTAAAGTGCCTCCGTCCCTAAAACTGTAAAGCTATGCCAGGTGAGTGTTCAGCAGTTTCGCTCACGAGGGCCACATTGAGTGCAGAGGAATTGTCCTGGGCTGCATATAAAACACTTGATGTAGTTAATGTACAGAAGCAACAAAGCTTCCTTTTTTATATTTTAACTTATTGTTTATGAAATAACACAAGCCAAAGATTAATAATTACATAATAAAACATGTATGTCTATAATGGAAGGTGTCTACTTAATGGCAGGACACACATGTGTGAGTATGTTGAAATACTTTTATCGGTGATCACTGCAGTCTACTCACCAGTTGCACAAACCCATGTTAGCTCTGAGACAAGCTGGTTTCAGTTCCACTAACAGTGCATGGCAGGCACAGGAGCAGAGTTAGCACAGTGTGCTCCCCTACGCAACATTCTGTTCTCACCTATGCAGTTCACACTCCAGCAACACAATCATGTAATCAAAACCATCACTAAAAACCAAATAATAATGTCAAAAGTTTTCAATCTGCGGGGCTGCATTCTCCACTATCCAGAGCACATATGGCCCATGGGCCATGGGTTACGTACACATGTAACAGTTTCTTTACACTTTGATTTAGCAGCAACTATTTTTTAAGCACTTTTAAGTATTTATTTAACAATCCCACTCTTTTGGTTTTTGGTTTTGGTTTTGGTTTTGGTTTCTGGCTTTGGAGATAGGGTCATGCAGTACAGTTCAGGCCGGCCTTAAACTTACTATGTAGCTCAGGCCGATCTCAAACTCACTACTGTCCTCCTGCCTCACCCCCCAAAGCACTAGGATTATAGGCGTGCGCTACCATACCTGCAACAGTGCCAATTTGATATGGCATTGACTTATGCCTGGCTATATTACAAATTATATATTCCCAAATCTAAACTAACAGTGAATTTCAGTCTGGAAATGGAAGCTCTCAAGAAACCCCAGAAGATGCTTAAATATCACCTGAGTGTCCACTAGTATTTGAAAACTTGTTATAAGTTATGTCCACAAAGTGAAATTTGAATTACTAATTTGAAATACAAAAAATATCGTATTGGAGTGATTATTTCAGATTTGGTTTTTCAATTGGATAATGCAGAAGTTGTATGAACAAAACTTTTCCATAAAAGACTTTTCATAAGTGGTACCAGATCTAGTGGGTTCACACTAAAATACATCTCAGTCCTTGTTTTTTTTCACTTTTTATTGGGTTGGGGTTTCCTCGGGTATTAAATGGCCCAATCTGAGCTTGAACTCCCCACCCTTATCTGCCCACCAGAATGCTGGGATTATAAGCATGTGCCACCATGCCCAGCCAGAGACTTTATTTTGAAGGTTACTTCAATGATAGATGTCTAGTTACTCTCTCATGATGAGATGTAATACCTAGTGCCCACAACTCTAAGGAGCAAAGGTTTATTTTAGCTTACAGTTTGTAAATGTTTCAGTCTATAGTCAGAGTCAGCTGGACCCAAGACAGGGCAACATGGCAGAAGAGAAATAGCTTGTGGAATGGCAGCAAGCAGCAGAGAGATCAAGAAAGGCCCTTCCATGCCACAGCCCCACCTCCTCTGTGACCCACCTTCTCTGACCAGGCTTAACCTTCTAAAGTTACAGTGAGCTATAAACTCATCGGTGGACTGACACATGAGTATCGTGCATGCATGATTGAGTCACCTCCCAAAATCCCCACTTAGGAATCCCTGAGGGTTTGGGGGAAAATCTAGATATAAACCACAACACTAGAATAGCCTGATACCAGAGCTACAAAGTTGCTTGTGGATAGTATACTAAAATTTCCCTGTTAGCCAGAGATTATTTTATTATTCTCTCTTAACCATGTCTAAGTCATATGAAGTATGCATCCAAAGCAAGATTTTGCTATAACATTATTGAAACTCTCAGACTTAAAACTGATGTTATGTGCTCTGAGACAGTCTTGAAAGAATATTTGTAACACTATTTACTTGTATTTTTAGAGATTTTCCTAATTACTACTAAAATGATAAATATTCATATGATAAGAGTTAGATCTTAGTTTTAGACACTTACTGTCTAAGGAAACAAAACTAAAAGGGGAAACTCAGTCACTAAAAGAACCTATGAGTGGCATTTACGTATTTAAAAAATTTCACAACTAGGCATGGTGGTGTGTGCCTCTAATCACAACTACTTTGGAGGCTGAATCAGGAAGATCACTGAAGCGCAGGATTTTTAGGTCAGCCTGGGCACCATAGTGAGACCTTGTGTTAAAAAAGAAAGTGAGTAGACCATCCTCTCCATCAAATTTCAGGCAGCAAAAAGCACATGGACACAAATTGGTATCACAATTAGGAAATTTTTACTTTAAATTTTTATTCTAATTTTAAATATTTCAAGTACCTATAATTGGTTTTCTCCCTTTATAAAAGAGTATGAACATATATGCTTTTTCCCTTTTTGCCAGGTTAACACTTTAACTCATGTCAACGTTAAGACTAAGAAACAAGCAACATTTGACCATTGTTTTCAGAGTTTGAAAGAAAATAATAACAACAACATAAATCACCTAGTAACATTTAGGCAATACCAAAAAGACATACAAACTCTGTATATGAGCCAAAATGAAAATTGCACCAAGTTCCCTGAATCACAATCATTTGCCAGGTTAACACTTTAACTCATGTCAACGTTAAGACTAAGAAACAAGCAACATTTGACCATTGTTTTCAGAGTTTGAAAGAAAATAATAACAACAACATAAATCACCTAGTAACATTTAGGCAATACCAAAAAGACATACAAACTCTGTATATGAGCCAAAATGAAAATTGCACCAAGTTCCCTGAATCACAATCATTTAAAAATAATGAAGATGAGAGAAATTCTCAACCATTCTTCTTCCCAGAAGTATTAAAGACAGAAAATATAAAACTCAAGGTTCATAAAGAAAGAAAATATATTGGTAAATCAAAAAAGTTATCTAACAACATAGGAAGGCTATTACCAACTGCATGCCCCACCACATCCACTCATCTAAGGAAATCTGTTCCAAAGACGTTGCTTCACTGGGCTGCAAGAACAACCATACACGTAAGAATGTCTCTCCTCTTCTCCATTTCTATACTGGCTAAGTTCTGTAAATACTGTTTCTTGGGACCCTATGTCTGTGTGCAAGCAGATGTATGGTTTTAATTGCCCCAAAATATATAGTCCTTTAAGTCTAAATGTTTTTTCTAAAATTCAAGTATCACCACACTTGATTCAAAATATAATCAGAAAACCATGGGACTATTCATGTTCCTAGGGTCTTTGTATGAGACAAAGTGTACACTCCTTGGAAAGTGCCCTCTCTCCTGGGCAAACCCTCCAGACTGACTCAGCTCAGAGCCAAGGCACACTCTGGACACTGGCCTGGACCTCAGCCTTGACTCAGGTTAGCCAGGGGCTGCAGGGCGACACAGCCTATGCAACCATTAGCCAGCCAGGCACTGTGGGAGCAACAGATCTTTTCCAAGAAATACAAGACTTTTCTCAGAGAAGTGAATTATTTATTT
>NW_022904106.1:0-207 GCF_012274545.1 Fukomys damarensis | reverse complement strand
AAGGGAAAGAGGATGCTTCCCAGGAAAAACTGCAGTTTAAACTGGAGAAGCACTCTGCAGAGTCTGTTTTTTTTCAAACGTAACACTGAACCTATCTTCTAGTACTCAGAGTTCTGGTACTTCTGCACACTCAGAGCTGCTTGAACTCTCTTCTACCTTAAGGGATTTTCTGGTAGAAGCGCCTGACAACAGTATTTCAATCTGTGC
>NW_022904105.1:0-273 GCF_012274545.1 Fukomys damarensis | reverse complement strand
TTAAAAATGCCTAAATTTTGTGTTCTGTATCATGTCTAAAATGTTCATTATTTTTGATATCATGTCAATCACATGTTTAATGTACTAATATTTCCAACTCTGTCCTAAAATCCTTCTCTATGGTGCTTTATAACTGTGGTGTCAAGATAAGAGACCTATATTTTAAGGTAAAGAATGATTGCCCAAAATCTAAGAAATTGTCATCTTTGCATAAGTATTGGTAACTATAAGCTTTGGGATGTATCTACATTAATTAATCTATGCCAATTTATT
>NW_022904104.1:0-206 GCF_012274545.1 Fukomys damarensis | reverse complement strand
AAGATATAAATTTCTACCCAGTGAAAACATCAATAAAGGCAGCCATATCAATTGAGTATTTTCGGCATGCATCACCCTGTTTTATTCTTAGAAGAATGTGTGAGGCAAGGAACTTTCATTTCCATCCTGAAGACCAGGATATTAAGCCGAAGACAGCAAGTGTCTTAGCTAATGTGACCCTGCTCAAAATTGGCAAAACCAAAGTC
>NW_022904103.1:0-4356 GCF_012274545.1 Fukomys damarensis | reverse complement strand
TATACAACTATACAATAAGCTGATCACTCTGCTACATTATTAAGAATTTAAAGTAAGGGAACCTGAAAAGTCCACACTTTGTCATCAACCCAGAAATGTCTCTAGATCTATATGTACCCTTCAAAATGAAGAATTAATTAATAGCTACTGAACCCAGAGAAATAAACACATGCTCTTTGTGGAGCATAAAGCAAAAGAAACAAAGCAAAAGGAAAAATGTTCATAGCAAAGACTTATTCTAACAAGAGACTATTAGTTGACATTGGAGTTTTGTTCTTCTAGTTGGAGATAGCAAAAATTGTCTCCACTGGAAGATCCAAACAATTTTAATTGGTTTTATTTTCATATAGGTGGGTATAGAAGAGGTAAAGAAAAATTTGGAAAGGATTAAGAATTTTTTGAAGTGAAGCCATTCATATGTCAATTTCTGCATATTCTAAGTGTGGATCACTGTCTATGTGATATATTCTATCATATAATGCCTGGAGTAGAAAGAAAAGTCTGGAAACTTTAAGTGTTAAAGGTCCCCAAAAATTTTGTTTCCAATAGCAGCACATGCTAGCAGAAGAATTTTCAAGGCTTTTGATTCTGAAGTCACCACTTCATTATTGGGACTTCTCAATGTCTGCTGGACCCAGCCATCCATCACTCACTTTAAGAAAACTGCTCCTCTGAAAAGAAAGGACTCCTGAAGACTGGTTATTTTTAGAAATATTTTGACAAATGTTTAAATAGTCTATGACTGGAGGAAGAAAGTATCTAGGTGCAATTATCATCTTTTTTACATCTCTGTGTTTTCAGTTCTGCATTTTGAATTCTTCTCCTGTTTATTTGGACTGTAAAGTGATTCACTGGCAGCCGATGTATGCATTCACCTAGCCACTGACTACGTCAAATGACTGCCTTGAAAATTTACTGCTGGTTAAATATTTTAAACTTCTACCAATATTATCTCATATCCAATTAAGGTCTCGTTGAGGCAGATTTTTTAAAAACTCTCTTTCATTGAAGGCAGTGTTCATGAAGCTAATCACAGCTAAGGTATACTTACTCCTCTCACTTTGAGGTCTAATTTTCTGGAGGGAAGATGCCTTACCCTGTGGGAAGTTATCAACAAGAGCTCAGAAAAGAATAGGGTGTGGGGTGGGTGCTCAGTATTGGAGATGAAAGGCGTGGAGAATTGGCTGCTTACTTCGTGCCTCTGTCCGCTCTCCAGTTTCTTTAATTAGTTCCCTTGGCATTTCTGAGGAAAAATAGGTGGCACACTCCCCTAAAGTCTCATGTTCTTCCACCCACTACTTTCTCTTAAAAGTAACAGTTTACTTGAAAACTCATTTATCTTGAATTTTATAATCAGTCTCTCTGCAACACAGTTTAAAATTATGGCTGTAGAGGAGTCAAAAGAAATCTTGAAACAAAATGTTTTAATTCTCTGCTTCTCTAGTGAAGCATAAGGGGGCTATTACCCAAAGTATCACACTCAAAATACAGCACATTTATTCAGGATTAGGAAAGTTGAATTTTCTTTGATTGCTCAACTGCAGGAAATACTCTCTTTACCGCAACAGACATTATGAAATTAAGACATCAATAATTCCTTTAAAATTTCCATCCTGATTTACAATACACAATTTCATCTGGTCCTTACAATCACTCTGCAAAGCGGTTATTTCAGAATTTCTCAGTCTTGGCATTATAGAGAGCTGAAGCCAGATAATTCCTTGTTGAGAAGGCTTTCCAGCACACTGCAGAATGTTCAGCAGTATCCATGGTTTCTCCCCTAGAATCTCATATCACACACAATACACACCTTTGTGATGATTAAAATGCCTCTAGATATTTCTTTCTGAGTGAGGCAGTCAAGAAGCAGCAAAATCTCAGCTGGGATCCCATGAGGTACCTATAATCCTGATTTTTTTCAAGGACATTTCATTAGACACACCTAGGGGAATACCCAAGTTTATCAAGACTTTAGTGTCTCTCCTAACTGAACTTTTAATACCTTCAGTAATTTTTCAGCTCCATCTGAGAAACATCCCAAAATCTATCCACTCATCTCTATCTCTACTACCACCACTCAGACCAACGAACTGCCTCTTGCTTCAGCTACTGAAATAACTTATGTACAATTCATAGACCAGTTTTCCTCTCTTAAATCCACATCCTGTACAAATAGTATCTTAAAAGCAAATCTAATCATAGTAACACATGATTTAAAGCCCCCAATATTGTCACAATGCATTAAGAACAAAATCCAAATCATTCATCTCACTTATTTCTCTGATATCTGACCTTCACTCAGTACACTAATTAAAATGACTGTCACAATCTTACAATATGACCAGTTCATTATCAAGTTGAAGTCTCTGCATAAGCTGTTCTTTTTGTTAGGATTGCACTTTTACTGACATTCGTGGCCATTTCTTCCAGATCTTAGCTAAGCCAAGTTAATACTCTGTTTGTCTAGATTACATACATATTATGTTAATTATTATCATACAATGCCAACTCCAATGATGTCTTGCACTATCTTTTGTTAAGTCTAGCACATAGTAGACTTTCAATTAATGTATATTGAATAAAAATATAAAATAATGACTTATAATTCACAAGGTCAGAACCAGAAATGGAATGAGATGGTTCTTTCCATTATACCATTACAACACAATAATTACAAAGCTACCCATTCGTAAAACATTTATAATAGAAATACAACAGGGATAGGATGTAGATTGTAAGGTGGGAATCTTTAAAATGGAAAAGGCTCACCATCTCTGGAAGAATCGCACACACCTTTTATTTTTAAAGCATGTGTGAGAACTGCCAAAGTGGAATAGTAGGGAAGAAAGTAATAGGAGTTGGAGCCACCATACAAGTTGCACTTAGGAGATTAGCTAAAATTGTATCCTGAAGAAGGATTAGGTTAATATCCACCTCACCAATCTGTACCTGTCGATATTTTGGCCTTAAGGAAGTCTAGCTTAATAATGTCAACTGCAGGAGAATTACCAGCTAGAGAGAATGAGTTAAGTATCCTATTTAGAGGTCACTGCAGGTAATGTGACTTCTCTGGGCTGTGATCCAAGGACACTCTTTCTGTGCCTGTGTGAAATGGTGACTCAATTTCTCAGCCATTTCTTTGTGTGCGTGCTCAGAGCAAAAGCTGTCATCTGTGCTACAGGTGGCTAGGATAGTTCTCCACTGGGAAACTGCAACAGCCCCCAACTGAGATGAAAACATAAAGCTGGTATCTCTTGTGATCAGCATAATTTAAGAACTTGGAATCTGTGACAATAATGACTAAAATGATAAGAGTTGGTTTTCACATAAAGAGTAATGGGAAGGCTGAAAAGAAATAGCTTTGATAATGAAATTCAAAATGAAACAAATTAAATTTCAAGTATATTCTATGCAACTCCCTGATGATTGTAGGGAGTGGAGGGTAGAGGGAGAATGTGAACATTTTATTTCTTTGTACTTTCTCTTCTTGACTGATTGTATGCTAATTTGAGGATCCAAAGTGATTTATAAATAAGGATATTTAGAAATAAAAAACAGGGAAATTTAATTAGAGAAAGCATTTTGTGGATCTAATATGCTGCAGCTCTGAATGATTTCACAACCATGAGTAAAATTACCAGTTACTAAAATCACAATGATACAAATACTTTTATAGGATGCTCATAGTGACTTAAAAATAGCATAATACAAACTTTAGAAGTAACACCACTTTGAATCCTGCATATAATTTTATTCAAAGATTACAACTCATCATCCAAAAGTAGTACTTTTTCCTGTAATATAAGATATGTACTCCAGATAATAATAAAGTTGGGAGCAACCAAGGTAACACAAAAAAAAGCCTAGAACTTTTCATAACTACAAAGAGCACCATCAAAAATAAAATACATCTTCTTTCAATGACAGTACAACAGATTCATGGATCAGCATGTATTTATTACTAACCAAAATCCCCATTTGCTAAAACTAAAATGATTGCCACAACGTCTTCCTCAAGAGAGTTCATACATTAGTGAAAGTAATCTATATTTCAAAGCATGTGCCAGCTGGTCATGGTGGTGTATGCCGGTAATCCCAGAATTCTGGGAGGCGAAGACGTAAGGACTGAGTTAAAACCCAAGCTGTACAATTTAATGACCTTGCAAGAACCTGTGTCAAAGACAGAGAGACAGACAGACAGACAGACACCTGGGAATGTAGAAAGGTGCAGGAGATCTGGGTTTAATTCTAAATACCAAGGTAAAAATAAATTTACCTATCAACCCATCAGGTTTCTCTCTCTTAAAAGACTAGCACTTCTTTTTTTTTTTTTTTTTTTTTTTTTTTTTTTTTTTT
>NW_022904102.1:0-267 GCF_012274545.1 Fukomys damarensis | reverse complement strand
CCTCTTGCTGGACAGATGAGCAAAGAATAGACAACAGTGTTTTCTCCACTGCTGTGTACTATGCAACCACGCTCGTTTCCAAAGTGAAGCCTTTAGAAAGTCTTACAGTAAAGAAATTATTTCCCTTCCTTTTAAAAAATGCATTTATTTCTGGCTGTATATGTCTTCTACTTCCATTAACCCCGTGTTTTCCAAAGTTAGTCAATCTCAACTATTCTTTTTATTCCAAGACTATCTGGAGCTAGCATTTTTGGAAATGATTGTTTT
>NW_022904101.1:0-223 GCF_012274545.1 Fukomys damarensis | reverse complement strand
TCAATGAAAGAATCTGACCCCTACTATTCTGGTCTGAGCAGAGACCACTTTAAATCCCTTCCCATGCTATGTTTCTATACTTTCTGCAAATGAATTTTTATGGACTGCTACGGCCCAGTATGATCAGCTACATCCTGTAATTCACAATCATTGTTCATCCTGCTCTTGACAGACAAGACAAAAGTCCTTGTATATCCTCAAGTGGACAGCCACAACTCATTTG
>NW_022904100.1:0-212 GCF_012274545.1 Fukomys damarensis | reverse complement strand
CCATAATTGATTTTCAGATTTATAGTTAACTCTTCTGCATAGTTCCGTTCCTCCCCATCTTTTTCCTGTTATTGTTATACATCAAATCTAAGTGTGTTTTTTCATTTTGTTTTGTTTTTTTGGTACTGGGGATTGAACTCGGGTCCTTACACTTGCAAGGCAGGTGGCAGAATTGAGCTAAATCCCCAGCCCCACATTAAATCTAAATATAT
>NW_022904099.1:0-447 GCF_012274545.1 Fukomys damarensis | reverse complement strand
CTTAATGAGTTTTGGTTTGAAATTTACTTTGTCTGAGAATAAGATTGCTACCCCTGTTTTTTTCTGGGCTCCTGATGTGTGGTGAATTGTTTTCCATCATTTCACTTTCAGTCTATGGGCTTCCTTTTGCGCTAGGTGTGTTTCTTGTATACAGCATATTGTTGGATTTTGCTTCTTAATCCATTCTGCCAGTCTATTTCTCTTGATTGGTGAATTGAGGCCTTTAACATTGATGGCTATAACTGATATGTTTTGACTTATTATTGACATGTTATTGTCCTTTTGTTGACTCTTTTTCTCCCCTCTCCTTTTAGTTGCTTGCCTTGCCTATTTGATTTGGTCTGTTGGGCCTCATGGTGTTGTGACCTTCATTGTCCTTTCCTTGGATATTGTTTAGAATTCCTTGTAGTGCTGGTTTGGTGTTCATGAAATTTATCAGGTGTTCTT
>NW_022904098.1:0-417 GCF_012274545.1 Fukomys damarensis | reverse complement strand
AAGTCTAAATGTGAACACCATAAAGATCTTCACCTTAAATGCCTGAGTAGGGTTGCCTTGTTTTGTTGATATTGCTGTTAAGGAAAAAGAAAATCATGAGTCTGGAATCCTTCCCTACAATATTAACCATCTGCCCAAATGTAACCTCCTTATTTGCTGGCTGACATTCTACTTTTGTGGCTCTTTCTTTTCATAGTGATTATGAAAAATCCCTAATGGTGGCTGTCGTTCACCAACATAATGGAACAGTTGTTTGGAGGATGGCTTCCAAGTTCTTCAACTACAAGTCCACATTGCCTCCAAATTTTAAAATTCAAATATGAAGACTCTAAGAAGGTGGCCAAGCAAGCCCATGTTCCTTGTGTAAACCTCCCAAATAAAATATGCCTTGGCAATTTCTTTTAGAAGGTTAGAAGG
>NW_022904097.1:0-236 GCF_012274545.1 Fukomys damarensis | reverse complement strand
CAACTTTATTGACCAGTAAAGAATAAGAACTTAAGGGACAAAATGCAAAATATGTGTGGAGTACGGCAATATCTTCCTTCTTGTTTTCCCTTTTGTTCTTGTCTTTTTTATTTTGGCACATGTGCTAAAACTCAGTTAGAAATGCTTTTAAAAAAAGTATTCACCAAGTGATAAAAAAGTCTGCTATATTTAAATATACATGGAACGACAAAACAAACAAAAAAGCTCTGCCTTGC
>NW_022904096.1:0-229 GCF_012274545.1 Fukomys damarensis | reverse complement strand
GGCCTCCCTCCCTGACCCATGGGTCGTGGCACCAAGGTGGGCTGGGGCCAGGCAGGTAACACAAAGGGTAGATGGGTCTGGTGTGGAACAATATGGACTGGGGTACACTGAGGAAAGGAGCTGCTACTTGGCTCTGGCTGACTGTGCTGTGCAGAAATGTAGGCCTGATGTGGCTTGATTTTCAGAGTAGCTAAAAATGTGGGTTTTTAGGTGAAAATATTGGGCCCAC
>NW_022904095.1:0-382 GCF_012274545.1 Fukomys damarensis | reverse complement strand
CACCTTTTGGCTTCCTTAGAATTTCCCTTGGTAACTTACCAGCGTGCACCCTTGCTCTCCTGCGTCTTGTCTCCTTGACTAGATCCTGGGTCTTGGGTCCTTGTGCTCTTTCAGCGTATGCTAAGTTATCAGAAAGGAGTTGCTTCATTTCCCTGCCTGTCCTCTAGACTATATTTGCCAACTGTAACCGGAGTAAAAGGAAAACAAACCCACACTTCTGCAGATGGTTGACAGGGACACTGTCACTACTCACAGTAGTGTCTAAAACTGCCAAAACAGATGAGACTGGACAGTGGCTCCTCTCACATGTGTGATCTCCGGACTGACTGCTCAGCTCCAGAGAGTACTTGACCAGTGATGCTGAAAACAGGTTGCCAGGGCC
>NW_022904094.1:0-733 GCF_012274545.1 Fukomys damarensis | reverse complement strand
TTAAGAGGTTGGTCAGAGGGTGTGTTATTGGAAGGTGGTGCCTTGTGAGAGGTCCTTAGATAATTGGGGTGTGCCCTTGCAGGAGACAATGGAAACCCATCTCTTCCTTGGCCATGAGGTGAAAGGCTTTGTTCTGTCATGCTCTCTTCATGCTGGGCTATCACCTCAGGTCCAAGGTGATGGGCCCAACAGATTATGGATAAGAACTTCTAAAACTGTGAATTGACATAAACTTTTTTCTTTTTAAGTTGATTAGCTCAGGCTTTTTTTCCCCCCTACAATCCCTGGTCTTGAACTCAGGAGTGCTCTGCCACTGAGCTATATCCCCAACTCACTTTTATTTTTAATATTGATACAAGGTCTTGCTAGATCACTTAGCTTCCCAGGCTGGCCTGAGATTCCTGATCTTCTGCCTCAGCCTCCTGAGTAGCTGGAATCACATAGCTTAGAGAGGGAAAGCTGACTAACAGAGGGAAATTGATCTCTTCCTCCAGGTGACTTTCTCCTTTCATCAACTGGTTGAAAAGCATGCATGCTTAAGTGCAGTTTGCCCCATCTGAGCCATTTGGGTATGAATCTCCACCATGACAGGAAACAGGCAAATGATAGCATTGTTGTTAATAGTGTTTGTACCCTGGAGACCTCAATGACCTTCCAGGTTCCTCACCTGTAGGTGTGAACTGTGCTGAGGCTGCAGGGAGGCTTAAATGTGGCCATACATGTCATGCTGGTC
>NW_022904093.1:0-532 GCF_012274545.1 Fukomys damarensis | reverse complement strand
TGGACTTCACTGGTAAACTCACACAGGTGCAGCACCTTTCTCTGTGGAGTGCTTCATATTCATAAAAGTGACCGCTTTCGCTTTAAAAGGCTAAGCGGCGAGAGAAGCAGTTTCCCAGGGAAAACTGCACTATAAAAGGCAGAAGCCCTCTGCTAAGTGCGTTTGTCTTCTAACGTCAAACTGAACCTATCCCCAAGTATACAGAGTTCTGGAGGCTTGTGTGTACTCAGAGCTGCTAGGAGCTCTCTTAGGCCTGAAGGGATTCTCTGCTAAAAGTGCCTCACAACAGTGTCTCAATCTCTCCCAAGCAGAGACCAACAAACAAAAAGGAATACAGTTGTACTCCACATAAGATGTTGACTTCACTGGTAAACTCACAGAGTTGCAGCACCATCCTCTGTGGAGTACTTCACATTCAAGAAACGACTGCTTTCGCTTTAAATGGCTAAGAGACGAGAGAAGCTCTTTGCCGGGGAATACTGCACTTTAAACCACAGAAGCCCTCTGCAAAGTGCGTTTGTGTTCTAACGTC
>NW_022904092.1:0-265 GCF_012274545.1 Fukomys damarensis | reverse complement strand
ATTCATAAGGTTTTTAGGAAATATTTTTCATTAATAATTTTTCTTAAGTATGACAAAGCTTTATATCAGATGTTCCTTTCAGCTCCATGAAATCAACAAAAGCCATCATACTATCTTAAAACTCTTAAATAACGCATTTTCAGTAAATTATTAAAATACTTCTATGCGAAATGGTTGGAGCTCTATCGATGGCAGCTGAAAGTTTACTGGCCTGATTTATAAGTTTTCTAAAAAGTGCTTTTCATCTCAGTAAATACAGGTTTTA
>NW_022904091.1:0-200 GCF_012274545.1 Fukomys damarensis | reverse complement strand
ATTTAGAATCACAGAAGGTCCCAAATATCTCCCAAATTAATCAGGGTGCTGGATAAATGAGCTCAAAAACAAAATTATGAAAATAATTTTGAAGCTATATATCTTTAAGAGTGTGTGGAAAAAGAATCCTAAAGAACAGCGAAGATTTACAAGAATAGCTTTTCATGATGGTGGGCTCATAATCAAGTAAGAAGAATTGC
>NW_022904090.1:0-233 GCF_012274545.1 Fukomys damarensis | reverse complement strand
TTCCTATCTGGCCTTCTTCCGGTCAGCTTGAGGAACCCATTTCCTCTAGTTAAATGCTCTTCCGCAGTGTACTCTGAGGACAGTATGTGCCCAAAAGAAAGTGGTATTTCAAATCCTATGTCTGCAAAGTCGAAAGGGTTATTACTCTTTTTTGTAAGTTTTTCTGATGAGATTTAATACTTTTATACATTTACAAATACTGTTATTTTAATCATGCTGTGATTTTTAACTGT
>NW_022904089.1:0-208 GCF_012274545.1 Fukomys damarensis | reverse complement strand
AATGTTCCACATCACTGGTCATTTGAGAGATGCAGATGAAAACAACACTGAGATTCCACCTCTATCAAGAAATCACACAATAACAAATGTTGGCACGGTTGTGGGGAGAAAGGAACCGTTCTCCATTGTTGGTGGGAGTGCAGACTGGTGCAACCACAGTAGAAATTGATATGGAGATACCTCAAAGAGCTGGGACTAGAGGTTCCAT
>NW_022904088.1:0-917 GCF_012274545.1 Fukomys damarensis | reverse complement strand
TTCCCCCACATTGTAGGTTGTCTCTTAGCTCTGTTGGTGGTTCTCTTGTAGTGCAGAAGCTTTTTAAAAAGATGAGATCCCAGTTGTTGATTCTTTGTGCTAATTCCCACGCTACTGAGGATTTGTTCATAAAGTCTTTTCCTATGTCAGTGTCTTCAAGAATTCTACCTTCCTTTTCTTCCAACAAGTTTAGTGTTTCTAATATTGTGTTTTAATATTTAGATCTTTTTGGTGTGTTTAATATTTAGATCTTATTGTGTGTTTTAATATTTAGATCTTTTTGGGGGGGCATTGGGACAGGGTCTCACTGTGTAGTTGAGACTGACCTGGAACTCACTATGTAGCTCAAGCTCATCTCAAACTCACAGCAATCCTTTCTCAGCCTCCTGAGTGCTGGGATTACAGGCATGCACCACCACGCCCGGCTGTAGTATAGTTTTAAATTGGTGATTTTGATAGCCCTGAGGCACGACTAATTTAAGGACTAAAAGAGCAAAACAAGATTAATAAAAATCTTTTGGGGGGGAATTCTTTTATTCATGGTTCCTTTTTGGCCTGGGAGATAGAATAGTGAATGCTCAGAACAGTAGCAGATGGGGTGCTGAGAGGCAGAGAAAGCATCTTGTGTTTAGTTTCATGGCTTTGTTTTGTTTGTTTTTTTATTGTTCTTTTGAGACAGAGTCTCCCTCTTTAGTTCAGGCTGGGCTTGCACTTGCTATGTAATCCAGGCTGGCCTTGAACGCATGGCAATTCTTCTGCCTCAGCCTCCTGAGTGCCGGTATTACGAGTGTGCACCATCATGCCCAGTTAATGGCTTCTTGTGTTTTAATCCATCTGACTCCTCCTGTTATGAAGGTTTCATAGTTGTAAATTTAGAGGATTATCAAGATACAAGTTTATTCATTCAAGGATTACAT
>NW_022904087.1:0-216 GCF_012274545.1 Fukomys damarensis | reverse complement strand
TGAGCAGCTGTCCTGCAGCCTCTCACCACTCCACTCCCCGCTCAGAAGGGGAGAAGCGAGAGGCATGGAGACACGCGGACTTCCTCAGTTGTCCCCTGATCCTGATGCGTGCAGAGGTCTAAGCGAGTGCTGTCCTCCTCCCCAACCCTGACTCATTTGTAAGAGGAAAATGAGACCAAGGAACAGAGGGAGGGAGGCTCCCATGACTTTTCTCTG
>NW_022904086.1:0-274 GCF_012274545.1 Fukomys damarensis | reverse complement strand
TACTTGGGGATAGGTTCAGTTTGACATTAGAAGACAAACGCACTTTGCAGAGGGCTTTTGCTGCGTAAAGTGCAGTTTTTCTTGGGAAACAGCCTCTCTCACCGCTTAGCCGTTTAAAGTGAAAGTGGTCAGTTACATGAATGTGAAGTACTCCACAGAGAAAGGTGCTGCAACTCTGTCAGTTTACCAGTGATGTCCACCTCTTATGAGAAGGACAACTGTATTCCTTTTTGTTTGTAGGTCTCTGCCTCACAGAGATTGAAACACTGTTGTG
>NW_022904085.1:0-218 GCF_012274545.1 Fukomys damarensis | reverse complement strand
AGGGGAGTCCCCCGGGGCATGACATGGATGAGTGTATTCTCATACCTGATTCCTCTTTTCTCTGTCCTTCTTGGCTGCCATGACCTTAGCACCTTTTTCCTCCACCACACCTCTCTGCCATGCCATTTCTGCGTTAGAGCCAGACAACCATACTAAAACCATGAGTCAAAATAAACTTGAGTTGTGAATGTTGGGTACTTGGTCTCAACAAGGAGAAA
>NW_022904084.1:0-227 GCF_012274545.1 Fukomys damarensis | reverse complement strand
GCAAAATGTTAATGATAATTATACCAGTTATTGTTAACTCATATTTAACATGTGTCATACACTTTTTTAAGTACATAAAATTTAATAAGATTCAGCATGATATTTCAAAATATGCATGTAGTATGCAATGATCAAATCAATCTTTATCCACTCTCTACTTTCAGGTAATTCAGCCTTCTATATTCTTGTGGACTTCTTTTAGCTTTTACATAGATCAGTTAGTATTT
>NW_022904083.1:0-327 GCF_012274545.1 Fukomys damarensis | reverse complement strand
TCGCGGCCAGGCCAGCTGGGGAGAGATTTAAAGGGCCCGGCTCCTTTTTCACCCAGCAGGCAAGAAGGGCGGACGGCCCTAAACGCAGAAGAGAGCATCGGTGACTCTCACCAGTGACCGGTCAGACGAGGTGGATCCGTCTTATGGAGATGATGCCGAGGGAAAGACGCCAGATACAAATGGCGCCACCTGCAACGTCCCCTCTAAATGAAAGTCCAAGAACAGGAAAAGCGGTCGGCCTTGGCAAAAGTCAGAATGAGGCACCTAGGGCACAGGGGGCACTGTACCAGAAGGGGTCCAGGGCAATATTCGGGGCAGTGAAAATAG
>NW_022904082.1:0-508 GCF_012274545.1 Fukomys damarensis | reverse complement strand
GAGTAGATGGCAATATAAATCCAATATAAATGAAGAGGAAAAAGCTCAGAAACAGCTCTCAAAAAAATCTCTAGTAAATGTCATAAAGAAAAAGATATCTGTATGTTCCCACCTAAAAACGCAACATGATTTATCAAGGAAATGTAGAGAATTTTATTAGGGGAATACAAAGAAGTGATTTAATGAAATAAAAATCTCAATAATCTCTACAGAAAGATTGAAATCAGAAGGAAGAACCAACTGAACTGTTGGAACAAAGAATGCAAAGAGTGAAATAAAAATAATGGGAGAGAGAGCAGCAACGGCAGAATTAATAAGGGATACGTAGAGTTTATGAATTCTGAGCGAGGTTACTCAAATCAAAGAATCAAAGCTGAAGAAAAAAGGATACTGAAAAGGATTGAGGAAAACTCACAGGATATCAAGAAAACAAACATTTACATCATAGGAATTAAAGAAAGATAAGAAAACAAAAGGATAAAAAATATGAGAAAATGGAAATAAAGTG
>NW_022904081.1:0-935 GCF_012274545.1 Fukomys damarensis | reverse complement strand
ATGTAGAAGCTGCTAGATTTTCTAGCTAACTAAACTTTATCTCCTAATTCATACATATATATTCATATATATATACATATATAGATTTATATATATGTATATATGTGTGTGTGTTTGTGTGTGTGTGTATGCCTAAATTTATAAGTGTGCTTTAACATCCTTGGCTGAACATAAATTTTTTTGTACTTTTTGATTATTCAAACGTATCCTCTCAGTGTGTAATGTTAACTGCCATTTGTAGTTCATCATTCTACCAAGTTCATTTTTTGCTTCAATATTCAGGTAATTAAAATTCAGCTACCAAGAACTTCAGTAAGTTTAGACAATTATAGTGCTGTAGTTTCTAAATACAACCGAAGTGCTGTTCTTACAGGTGATATTTTTGACAATGCTTTTAAAGCTTTTGTGAACTAAGTTCAGATGAAAATCAAATTTTTGTTGTTTGTTTAAAGGTCTAAGAATTCGCCTGTTCAATTTTTCTCTCAAATTATTAAGCTGCTTATTATACATAATCCGAGTACTACTAGAAAGCCCTTCACAAGGAAATGAATGGTAAGGTATCTTTTGTCTAAGATTCAACAGTATTTTCAAGAATTATTTTGAATTTATTACATTTTAAGGCCTGGTGTATAAGACTCATTTTTTTTCAGTGATGTTAGGTGTTTGTCTCAAGGTGATCTAGTTTTCATAAACATAATATTTGTAGGTTCTTTGTAAATATTTATTTTACTGTTTGTTTTTAATTATAATCCTGGACTCTGATTCATGAAAATGCCATTGCTTGTCCAAGTTCTGTAAATAATTGTTTAAAATGGGTCAGTCTCTTTCAGGACCAGAACGCCTTTTTGTTCTAGATTTACATGTACTTCCCGAAGTTTTATCTTATTATATGCCAGATATTGTAGATATTTTATAGATTTTACAGATATTTCAGT
>NW_022904080.1:0-242 GCF_012274545.1 Fukomys damarensis | reverse complement strand
AGTTGCACCACCTTTCTCTGTGGACTACTTCACATTCATGAAACTGACAACTTTCATTTTAAATGGCTAAGGGGCGAGAGAGGCTGTTTCCCGAGGAAAACTGCACTTTACACGGCAAAAGCCTTCTGCAAAGCGCGTTTGTCTTTTAATGTCAAACTGAACCTATCCCCAGTATACATAGTTCTGGAGGCTTGTGTGCACTCACAGCTGCTAGGCATTCTCTTAGGCCTGAACGGCTTCTC
>NW_022904079.1:0-458 GCF_012274545.1 Fukomys damarensis | reverse complement strand
GACAGGGGTGGGGGGAGGGAGGAGGTTTTTGGGGGGTGTTGGGTTTCCCTGGACCCCAGGAGACTGTCAGGGCGGGATGGTATCCCTTCGTCACTGGGTTTCTTCTTGCATCTTGTTGGGACCTCGATTCCCTGCCTGCCTCCCCCGTAGCATTGCAACCCGGGCCCCATGCGTGCTGTGCAGCTCCTGGGTTCCCGACTCTGCTGCCTGAGCCCGTTGCCAGGCCTTGGCCAACCTATTCTCTGTCCCTCTGGGATCCTTCCATGTCTTGCCAGGGTGCCTGACTTGTGCTTCCCTACCACCTCCTCCTACCCACGATGTCTCTCTCCTTGTCCTTCCCTTGTTCCCTCGTTCTGTCCAGGAAATGATCTGTGGCCTGCTAGCTGGCCACCTTCACACAAAGACATAAGGAATGGCCGTGGAGGCTGTGTGCAGGCCGGCGGGCAGGCAGGTGGGCC
>NW_022904078.1:0-202 GCF_012274545.1 Fukomys damarensis | reverse complement strand
TCTCATGTCTTTGCATTGTAATTATCTGTTTCCTCATCTCTCTCTCCCAGTTAACTGTCCACCTTGAGAGCAGAGATTGTGTAATTTGTTCTATTACCAGTACTAGCATGGTACTGGTACATGGTACAGTGTCTGGCATGTAGTATGCAGTCAACTGAAGTTTTCTGAATAAATGATACATAGACCATACTTCCAGCATACA
>NW_022904077.1:0-239 GCF_012274545.1 Fukomys damarensis | reverse complement strand
CACATTCATGAAACTGACCGCTTTCGCTTTAAACGGCTAAGCGGCGAGAGAAGCTGTTTCATGAAACACTGCACTTTAAATGGCAGAATTCCTCGGCAAAGTGCGTTTGTGTTCTAATGTCAAACTGAAGGTATCCCCAAGTACACAGAGTTCTGGAGGCTTGTGTGCACTCAGAGCTGCCAGGCACTAACTTAGGGCTGAAGGAATGCTCTGCTGAAAGTGCCTCACAACAGTGTTTC
>NW_022904076.1:0-1278 GCF_012274545.1 Fukomys damarensis | reverse complement strand
CCCCCCCCCTCCGCCCATGGCAGCTGTAGAGATGGAGACCCGTGTTCCTGTTTGTGATTGCTCCAACAGGGCGGGCTGTTAGGACAGTGTCCTCCAGATAGTAGGGCTCTTGTTCTAATTAAAGATTAGTGTTTTTGATTATTTTGGTGTACAGAGGTGAGCCACCATTTTGTAAATTATAAGTAGCTAAAGCAGCTTCAGGGGATTTATTTAATGTTTTTTATTTTTATTTTGGAGGTTTTGTTTTGTTTTGGAGGGGGTGGTTGAGACAGGATCTCCCTTTGCAGTAGGCTAATCCTGATCTCACTATGTAGCCCAGGCTGGCCTTGAACTTGTGGTGACCCTCCTGCCTCAAAAAATACTTGTTTTATTTAAAACAATAGCACCAGGAAGAAGAAAGCCACCAGGAACTTTCGGGGGAAATATAGAGTTAGAGAAAAGACCCAAGAAGAACTTCAGCTTTCACCTGTGATCATGAGAAGTTCTTAGCATTATTAAGGTGTAAGTAATACCACAAAGAGATCTAGGAGTCAACACAATCAAAATTTCACAACCCTTTTCACAGAAATGGAAAGGTTGATCTTGACATTAATGAGGAACTTCAAGGAGCTTTTTGTAGCCAGAACAACTTTAAAAAGGAAAAGCCTAGCTGAAAGACTTGCATTTCTAAACTTTAATACATTACGCTAAAGCTGAAGTAATGAAAAGAGTTATGATACTGGCATAATAGACAGACATATAGGCTAATGGAATAAGCCTGACCGGGTTTTACAAAAGCACAAAGACCAATAACTGTTCAATGGCAAACAACAATCTTTTCAACAAATGGTATAAGGAAAATTGCACATCAACATGCAAAACAATAAAGTTGGACACTTATCTTATATCACATAAAAAATTAACCCCAAATGGATTGAAGACCTCAACGTAAGAACTACAAATACAAAAGCCTTAGAAGAAAACAGGAAAAAAATCTTAATGGTATTAGATGGATGATAATTCTATGGATATGACACCAACGATGCAATGAACAGAAAAGACATAAACTTCATTAAAATTGAGAATTTTTGAGCATCAAATGATAGTACTAAGAAAGCAAAAAACAAATCAAAACCCTTCTGAATGGGAGAAAATGGCTTAATATCCAGAACATATGAAGAATTTCTAAAATTCAACACTGAATTTTTTTTAATGGTTAAAGGACTTAGAGATATTTGCCCAAAGTAGATATATAAATGACCAAGAAACACACAAAAGATACCACACTTCTTTTTTTTT
>NW_022904075.1:0-254 GCF_012274545.1 Fukomys damarensis | reverse complement strand
ATTTGTAGGTAAATAGTTGTACCTTGAAATCATAATTTTAAGTGAAACAAATCAGACTCACAAGTTCAAATATTGCCTGGTTTCTCTTTTTTTTATTAAATAATTGAATTTATTGCTACATTTTAGGGATAAAATACAGTTATATTCATTGTTGGGATCTTGTACCTCTACATGACAGGTCTTGGTTCTCAATTTTTTCCCCTTGTGCCTGTCCTCCCTTCACCCCTCCTCCCCTCCCCATTTACAAACACTTT
>NW_022904074.1:0-292 GCF_012274545.1 Fukomys damarensis | reverse complement strand
AGTGCAAAAGATAAAAACACATCAGAATTGTGGCTGGTGGTACATTTGAAGAGGGCCAGGCCTACAAGCCTCCCTAGAGATTAACTACAACTCGAGGTTATACTGTAACTGGTACCACTGGGCCACTAATTCCAGATAGACATCAGATGCCCGGGTGGATGACCAGAACATATGAACACTTCCTACACCTTTCCTAGAATGCCTTTGTTTTTCCTACATGAGAAGTTAGTTAAGCTATTGATGCTAGCCATATTCCTTTGCTATGTGCACCATTTCCTTATCGGATCAGTAT
>NW_022904073.1:0-204 GCF_012274545.1 Fukomys damarensis | reverse complement strand
TATCATCATCCATAATTGTGCACAATTGCAAAAATAAAGTTAATATCCAGTTAAATAGAATTAGCTTAGTAAATAGCAACTTCCCTTAGCTACCTGAAAAAAATGGTGGATCTGAGAATAACTAAGTTTTTTCTCTTGTATTTCTATTCTAATATTTCACCAATAAAAGTGACAAGATATAAAAATAACTGAGTAATCTACAAA
>NW_022904072.1:0-958 GCF_012274545.1 Fukomys damarensis | reverse complement strand
AAGTTTTCCACGAAGCAGTCTTCTGGGAAAGGGGAATAGGAATGATGGAAATAGGAAGAAGGAGCAGGTTTCTAGCTTTAGGCCCATCTCTACCATTAACTTAATATGAGACGTAGGTAAATCAATTTAGCTTCCCGAGAAGTTTAAATGAAAACAGATGTGCCACTGTTGTATAAATCATCACGCCAGTATGAGTAGTTGACTCTGCTACGATGTTGTTGAGGAATACAGGTTACCTACTTTGTAAAACGTTCCTCAGTGTGGCTACATCTGATCTGTGCTGACGGTTACATACCTGTTATGCATGTTTGCAAGGAATGCCATGTAAGTGGCATTGTCCCCTTCTCTGTGGCATGTCAGAAGACAGTTTGTCCCAATAATGGAGATTTTAGCTTTGATTTCTTGGCTGAAAATAACTTTTCAAAAATGTTACTAACAAGTAGTTTATGGAGAGATATTTTAAGGCCATGCGGATATTCTGTTCATCATAATTCAATCCACTGGTTTTAGCACCCACTGAATTCCTAATTCTATCATTTTTTCTGTTAGTTGGCATTCTACTGTCAGAAAAGGCTTTTCTCCTCCATCTGTTTGATAATAATCATGTGCATTATTATTTTATTCACTGAGTTGTACTTTGTTACCATCATATTTATTTTGACTTTTCAGAGCTATGTCCTTGTATTTCCACCCATTCTTTTTAGATACAGGGTCTGGATAAGTTTCTAAGTTGCCCATTCTGGGTTAGAACTTGTGATTCTCCTGTCCCAGCCTCTCAGAGTACTGGGATTACAGGAGTGAGCAACCATGCCCAGCCATTCTTTCTTTAAAATGCAAGCTGTTTTATTTAAGATGATAACTTTTTTTTTAACGACAATAACTTTTTTTTTTTAATGACGACAACTTTTAAAAGCTCACCAAAGTTAACTGGACAATAAACTAGGCAGACATCACTTTA
>NW_022904071.1:0-329 GCF_012274545.1 Fukomys damarensis | reverse complement strand
CACACCATAGGACCAGAGGAAGCAGGATAAGCAGAGGTCTCTGTTAGTGCCACTTGAGCCTGTGGCTGTCTTGGGACTTTGTTTTTTCCCAGATACCCTCTCACCATCTCTCTTGTCTGCAGCCCTGTGTAGACAGAATAAAATACCTGTTGCCTTCTGCAGTTCTGGGCATGTAGAAAATCTTTTTATTCCTCTCCAATTTTTTTCCAAAATACCAATGGGAAGTTTTTAAAGACCTTACACTTTAAGGGCAGTTTTAGAGTCATAGTAAAAGCAAGAAGAAGGTAGAGATATATCTCAAGGGAACACCTGTCAAAAGACAAAGGTCT
>NW_022904070.1:0-269 GCF_012274545.1 Fukomys damarensis | reverse complement strand
TTCACATTCATGAAACTGACCGCTTTCGCTTTAAACGGCTAAGTGGCGAGAGAAGCCTTTTCCTGGGAAAAACTGCACTTTCAATGGCAGAAGCCCTCGGAAGAGTGCGTTTGTGTTCTAACTTCAAACTGAACCTAACCCCAAGTACACAGAGTTCTGGAGGTTTGTGTGCACTCACAGCTGCTTGGTACTCCCTTAAGCCTGACGGGCTTCTCTGCTAAAAGGGCCTCAGAATAGTGTTTCAATCTCTGCAGGCAGAGACCTACAAA
>NW_022904069.1:0-747 GCF_012274545.1 Fukomys damarensis | reverse complement strand
TGTGGAGTACAATTGTATTCCTTTTTGTTTCTAGGTCTCTGTTTGGCAGAGATTCATACACTGATGTGAGGCAATTGTACCAGCAAAGCCCTTAAGGCCTAAGAGAGTACCTAATAGCTCTGAGTGCACATAAAGCTCCAGAATTCTGTATACTTGGTGATAGGATCTGTTTCACGTTAACACAAATGCTCTTTGCAGAGGGCTCAGCAGTTTCAAGTGCAGTTTTCCCCGGGAAACAGCTTCTTTAGCTGCTTAGCCGTTCTAATCAAAAGGGGTCAGTTTCATGGATGTGAAGTACTGCACAGAGAAAGTTGCTAGAACTCTATGAGTTTACCAGTGAAGTCCACATCTTATGTGGAGTGCAACTGTATTCCTTTTTGTTTGTAGGTCTCTGCTTGGCACAGAATGAAGCACTGTTTTGATGCACGTGTACCAGAAAAGCAATTAAGGCCTCATGGGGCGCCGAGGTGCTCTGAGTGCACGCAGAGCTCCAGAACTCTTTACACTTGTAGAGAGGTTCAATTTGAGGTTAGATCACAAACAAATTCTGCAGAGTGCTTCTGCGGTCTGCCTGGGAGACATTTAAACACTGTTGTGAGGCACTTTACCAGAATAGCCCTTAAGGCCTAAAAGAGTGCCTAGCAGCTCGAGTGCACACAAGATTCCAGAAACCTGTATATTTGCGGATAGGCTCAGTTTGAAGTTAGAACACAAACACACTTTGCAGAGTACTTCTGTGGTTTAAAC
>NW_022904068.1:0-519 GCF_012274545.1 Fukomys damarensis | reverse complement strand
CTGTAATCCCAGCACTCGGGAGACTGAGGCAGGAGGATCGCTGTGAGTTCAAGACCAGCCTGGTCTACCCGGTGAGTTCCAGGTCAGTCTTAACTACATAGTGAGACCCTGTCTCAAAAAACCAATAAAGTAAAATAAAATAAATAATAAATAAATAAAATAAAAATGCTTCTCCTACTCTATGGGGTGCCTTTCCATTTTGTTAGGTGGAAGACCAAAGTTTTGATATTAAGGTATAATTTACATGTAGAATAAAGCTGTTTTGTTTAAAATGCTGATAAGTGCTCCCCAAACTTGCCATGACTTCTTATAATCAAAACAACATTTTGCTTTACCAACAATGTATAAATGGGTTCATGGGTTGTCACTCTTGAATCTGACTTAGGTCCCTGACGATGCTCACCTCTGCTGTCACACGTGTGGGACTTGATCCTTTCTGTTGTAGGGCATGGGTGGCATGGAGTTGGAATTATTTGTTCATCTATCCCCTGGTTGAGGAAATGTTGGGCATTTTCAATG
>NW_022904067.1:0-647 GCF_012274545.1 Fukomys damarensis | reverse complement strand
AACAAAGCTACACAGATTTCAACTAAAAAAAAAAAAAAAAGGTAAGATGATATAGAAAGCTTCACATGGTAAAATAATTAATGACATTTGTCATTTGTGAAGGTGTGAACCAGCCTCTGAAAGATTTGTCAACCGACCAACAAGAACACCGGAGAAAAGCCTAGATGATGCGAGGAGATTTGAGAGACTGAGTGGCGCAGAGTGACGGGGAGGCAGGTGGAGGCAAGAACACCTTCAAAGAAAACTTAGCGCTGCCCCAAGAGACAGAACCAGGCAAGAAGTCCGCACGTCCCTCCTGGGGAAAAATGTGCTTTGGCCACAAAAGAAACAAAAAGTTTTGGGCTGGCCTGTTCATCCTAGGTCCCTCCTTCCCCACAAGCATTTTCCCATGCATTGTCCAATTATTCATCTTAATTCCACGAGCCCTGTTGTTTCTAGGGGATCTTGTCAAAGGATTCACAAGTGAGGTGTAACTTGACAGTAACGTGGGAGCTAAGAAGAAATTATAAGCAGGCAAGACTGCTGCACTTTAAGCATAAGGAAGGAGAGAGATCCCTGGCTTTAAGGGAGTCCGTGTTTCATTGAAGACGATGTGCTGGCTGCATTACATACATTTCATGTGATCCTAGTAACACCACGAGGAGGTA
>NW_022904066.1:0-1684 GCF_012274545.1 Fukomys damarensis | reverse complement strand
CCAGCCTGGGCTACATAGTGAGTTCCAGGTCAGTCTCAACTACATAGTGAGACCCTTTGTCAACAAAGCAAACAAAACAAAACAGAACAAAAAGTATTATTCAAGGAGGGACTGGAAAGAGAAGGGGATAATCTACTATATTAAGGGTGTTTTAGGCATTTAGAAAAATATATATGTGTTCCTGATAGAGAAAGTACAATATGCACCAATTCTTTTTTTAATTGGCGCATTTTAGATGTACATAATTCATCAATAGGGAATTTTTACATGATACACGATATATACATGATATATCTTGCTTCTTCTTTTTCTCCCATCTCTTTCCCCTCCCTTCAACCCTTCTTCTCCTCCTTGTTTACAAAACCTTTGTTTTTTCCTTGTCCCTTTTTCTTTTCCCCCTCCTCCTCCTTTGCTCCCTTTCTCATTTGAACATTTCCTTTCCATTTTCCGATATATTTTTATCCATTTGGTCCTTATTAGTACTTTCGGTTTCTCAACCAGAGAAATAATGCAGTGTTTAAACAGGTGTGCCTGTTCCCACCAGTTCTTTAGGAAACACAGTAAGTGTCAAGTAGTTGCTCGAGGAAGTTTGGAGTAAGTGTGTTTTCTTTTAATTCAATGTGTTGGGTATTTTGTTGTTGCTGTTGTTTTTGCCATGCTGGGGAATTGAACCCAAGACCTGGTGCGTACTAGACAAGTGCTTTTTCCCTCTAGCCTCGTTTCTATTTTTATGAAGATAAGTGAGAAGTGTCACTCATAAGAAAGGGGGCAAGAGATAGAGAGGGTTCCTGACTGTATTTGGCAGAGGGTTGAGTTGTTTGTTTGATTGCTACTTAGCCTGCGCCTCTAGGAGTCGGATGTATATGTGTTATTCACTGTTACTATCCCCATTTGGTGTTTAGTAGGTAAATAGTAGTTTTGAATGAAACATTGAATTTTGTTTTTTGTTTTTATTTTTTATTTTTGGTTACTGGGGATCGAACTCAGGACCTAGTGCTTGCAAGGCAGGTGGCGGAACCACTAAGCTAAATCCCAGGCCCAAAACATTGCATATTGAATGAGCAGTCTTGCATTGCATGTCTATGTAGTGTATTTCTAGGTCCACACCATTTCCACATTTTCTTTTTAATTCATGGTGGCCAGTGCTATATCTGCAGGCTCTGCGTCTCAAATCAATTTTAAGTTTCTGACAGATTCTTTTAAAATTCTCAGGCTGCTATAATTTGTTCAATTTCTATAAGTCAGGAAATAATGGCTCTGGGGCTTTATTATGTGGGGTATTTTTTCGTTCCAGTGGATCAAGCAATGAACGAGAAAGATGAAGAAAATGAATTCTAACTTTCGTACTCACACTCACTGTGTGACCTTGGGCAAGTCACTTAACTCTAGTTGGCTCTCGTGGGTCCTTAGCTTGGCAATCTCCGGAGCTCAACTGTGATGAAGTGGGGCTAAGCACTTGCAAAGAGTCTCATTTTTTTCCCTACCCAGGAGGTGCTCTGAAAATGACATTTTAAGATGTGTCCCATTTCTATTGAGTGCAACAAATCATGTTAGCCCTCTCGAAGCCTTCCTCTGCCTTATTAAGGATAAGGCCCGAGAGCAGGCTCATACTCTCATCTGGCTCATTAACAGAGGCCGCTCAGTGTTAATCCCTGTCACACGGGATCATGGGTCTTCCTGACTC